>NC_051848.1:7484696-7569845 GCF_002237135.1 Teleopsis dalmanni
CTAGGTTATTTTCTAATTGAATTTCATTCTGAATGATTTCATCTAGCCCTAATTGGACAAGATTGTATTTCAGATTTTCCGTATAGTTCTCCCAATTTGATTTCCTTGGGTTCCTTAATATTTTCTTGTTAATTGGTGAACCTTCAATGTTGAACCTTACAATTCTGTGATCAGACATAGATGGTTTATTGGATACTCTCCAGTTTTTCACAAGCTCACAACCTCGAATATTTCCTATAGTAATATCTAGGACCTCTTTGCGTAAGATAGTTACAAATGTTGGTGTATTACCTACATTACATATTTCTAATTTTTTACTAGTTATAAATTCTAAAAGGTACTCACCTCTTATATTGGCGTTAGTGCTTCCCCAAACTTCTTTGTGGGCGTTAGAGTCGCAACCGAGTATAAGTGGCAATTTCATTCTCTCGCAGTAGTTTACCAGTTTATCGACCTCTGCAGATGGTATCTGAGTGTCGTCTCCTGGTAGATAACCTGTAGCTACGACTACGTTCCGTAGAACTCCGTTGATGTTAGCCGGAATCTGTATGGCATCCAGGTCCCTGGAGAGAAATTCTGAAAGACAGATAAAGTTGATATTAATATTCAATAAAATGCAGGTTCTTGGTTTATCACATCTTACATCCCAAATTGTCTGCATATTCTTTGCAGTCAAACCACAGATTCGACCCCTGTAAATCCAGGGTTCTTGGACCAGCACTATGCTCAGGTTCGATTTGAGCGTAGCCCTTGCGATAAATGCCGACGCAGCTTTTGCATGGTGGATATTTATTTGGGCGATTCTAGTGCTGGTCATCAGGTGGTTATTCCTCCTTCGTTTCTTCTATCAGACCGTCGTCGGTGTCTGACAGAAAGATTCTTTCGGAGTCTTCCTCGGACGCCAAGTTCAGTAGAGAGAGATCTAGATTCTCAATGTCCTCACTCTCGTGAGGTAGCACGCTGATATCTTCAATCTTCTCGCTCCTAGTCGCCTCCTCCTCCACTAGTTTCGCAACAGTTGCAGGTATCGTTCCTACAGCTGGTGTGTTTTCCCCAGCTGAGTTACTTCTTTCCTTGTTGTCTCGCCCCTTATGCAGGTAAATTGGGACGGAACTGAACCTGTAGAAGATCCTACAGCCGTTTGTTGTTATGGCTTCCTGAGACCGGTTGTCAATCCCGATTGTTAGAAGTTTGCCATTTTTCAAATCCTTGCTGCTAGAAACTCTCCAAAGCTGAGTATGTAGACGCTCATTTTGAGTTATGAGCAATTTTAGCAGCTTTTCCGTGTCGACCCCTTTAGCTCTTGGGAGGTAGACTGTCAGCATGTGTAAATTCGGTATTTTGTCCCCGACACACGTGGTGAGTTCTGCGCCTTCTCATCCGTTCAGCTTAGGTGCCGTTCCATGGATGAAATTAGCCGCATCCTCGTCTACGCAGTCAACCAGTATAAGTCCTGGTCGAAAGTGTATCCCGCTAAATCGTAGCTTGGCATCCCATCCTTTATACATCTCCTCAATGAGAAGTTTCTTGATTTTACCTTGCTCATCCCTTGAGAGAGTTGATTCCGGGTAAGATTTCGGAAGAATTGCTATTCTTAAGCTCTTGGCTACATTAGCGTAACTGCTGTCCGATATTATCTTTCTCGGTTGTTTTGGTGCAGCCATTTGTGTACCATCCTTTGCTTGTGGAGGTTTCTCATTCCCTCTTTTTTTCTTAGCTGATTGAAGATCGATCGGACTAATTTCTTGGGCAGACCTCTTCTTGGGGTCTTGACTGCCCCTCGGCCGATTGAGCGCCTTTCCCTTAGCTGCCTCTGGTGCTAAGCCTTCTTTGAGATAGCGCAGGTACCATTTTGTACCCGCACCGCTCAAACCAGTAGATTTCCTGGCGTCGCGAAAGCTTTGGCCGGAGGTTAGTCCAGTGCTTGTCGAGGGCTGTGGTAGTGTTTCGATCGTTACATCTTTTGGTGCAACCTTTGAACCCAGAGTTCCTTGACTTCCTTTCGTAACGAAGGTTCCGTTTTTGATTCAGTTAGCAGAGAGCTAGTATTGTTCCTAGCTTCTTTGCCCTCAGTACGTTTTTCCGCTTTCCGTTTTGGAAAGGCTGCCTGGCGATCGGTATGTTGGATATCAGACTCCGACCGATTTACCAGTTTATTTGCAGTGTGTGTTCCTGCTGGTTTTTTTATATTACTATTAATGTTAATCAAATTATGTTCCATAAAAGTCCCACGAGTGTGGGGGAAAAGAGGTCCGCCGTGTCATAGCCCCAGATAACACGGTAAGCCCACAGTTACTCAATGAGGCGGGCAGGTATCATTGAGGTGCGACGCTAGAATACAGTCTGTTACCCCCGACTGCAAACAAGTCCGATGAACACGTGCAATTCCGGATTGGGGGGGAAGATGGAAGTGGAGAGGGATAGGGGTATTGAAATACAAGCACAAGGTTTACCTCGTATTGCAGGAGCACAATCACCTTAAAAGCCTTCAAGTAAATTTCTAAGTAAATTTCTAACAACGGGTCAGGTCTTTAAGTTTATTGAATTGTACATTGTATCATTTTTAATGGAAGCCACTGTAAGAACATAATCTTTTCACATGCAAGTAAAAAAAATATTAAATTTTTTTAATTTTTTTTATGAAAACGAATATGAATTGAAGAATATGGAAAAAAAATTTTTTGCTATTTTACTCTACTTTTTACAATTTTCTTTTGTAAGTATTCTTATGACATGATCATTGTTTTTTAACGGCAGTTGTCCAGAACAGACATCAAGCAAGAGAACGACAGAGAAAAAAATTACTGTCTGTTTGCTCTCCGGGAGCATATTTTTTCTAGTTTGTTCTATGTTTTTGTTCTGTTGTTATTCCTAGTTTAGTCAAAATTGTGGTTTAGCGTGGTTGACCTGAACCATTGAGTATAAATATTATACTCAATAATATTTATATATTATTGATTTATACTCAATGCCTGAACGCAGTCGACGGTTTGGCAACTCTTGAATGCTTTTATAATATGTTTAATTGTTCATGTGAAGTTGAAAAACAATTTAAATGTGGATATAACCTGTGTGTCGCGTTTTAGAAAAAAAAAGTTAGGGTTCTCATATAAGAACATAATTCCCCTCTATTGACAGTTTAATAATAACGAAACGAATAATGCCGTTAGTTGACGGAACTATTTTCAGAGGCAAAATTATGTAGTTTCTAAGCTTTAAAGCAACATACATACCTCTTTCTAAAGGGATTGTATATATAAACATATACAAGAATTAGACAAGAATATATATAAGAATTGGACTTGCGTAGGTTCTAGTGACTTATTGTAGGATTTCGTTCATATGCTATAAATCTAATTTTGAAGAACTTCAATATTTATTTTTCCAGGTGTTAACGTTAATGCTCTCCACTACAGTTGGTGAACAGTATATGTTCTTCAGATCGAGACAAAGTAAGTTCATATTGGTTTTAAAATAACTTTATATAGACGTACTATATTGTTTAGTGATAGCTTTGAATTTTGGCAAGGAAGTCAGTACATGGAGAGCATTTTCCTGCCCAGTTGCTTGCAGTTCGTAAATATATGGTATTTTGAGGTGAGCCGTCGATCAAGATGAACTCTCAGATACTAATTGTAAGATTGTGCTATTTCAATATATATATTTACATATATATATAAACACAAAAACTACTTAAAAATTATATAGAAGCACTCATTGCGACCATAAGTATGAATATATAATTTAAATTTAATTTTTATTTTTACTTAAAACTAAATAAATCAATATCTGCTTTTGATAAAATCGAAAAACTTTTCTGCATAACTTGGAATATATTCAGGCACACAGTTCAAATGAAGTCCATACTGTGGGATATAATTTCCTGCGAGAAAATAAAATATTTTTCATTACATCAGCTTCGTTATCTGTTCACTTTATCATATATTTTTATTTTTTAGTAATTTTAGTTTTAATTAAAAAACATTTTTTTTTAATATTTAATTTTGATATGCTTTAGTTGAATTCTCTGATAAATACTGGACACAAACAGAACTTATCACAACACACTTTACGTTGTTGACGCTTTTACATTAGGAACTCGGTATTCCAGTCCATAGATAGCGGAGTGAGGTTTCTAGTATATTTAGTCATTTACTCCATTACGCTTTTGACGAGGGTTTTTTCTCGGTTCTATGGTAAAAATGGTAAAAACTAAGTACGAATGTATTATTTTTTTACGGTTTTCTACCTTTGAAATTCAAATATTCACTTACCAAAGTTGCTTAATGCATAAGTCTATGTTTTGAATATTGATTTTGGCTGCGGATGGTCTGTGGGTTGGCTATGTCCTGACAGAGTTTACATAGTTTTCGCATTAAAAATTCGAAAGTTGTTTTATTTTTTATTCGCCTTTTTGCATGACCAAAATTTTTTGCTCGGAAAGTTTTCATTTCTTTAGTTTTATGATTGCAATGAGACAAGGCACAATTCTGCAGGTAAAATATTTTATTATATAGCATTGAGTATCATATTTTACTAATTCAAAGAAAAAGTTTTATAATTCATTATTATAAATTGTAATAAACAAAATTTTCGCGGTAAATAATTTAAAAATTTTATGTCATAAAAGAAATATTCGTATTTAAATATTAAAAAACTGTTTCAAAAATTAAAATTTAAAAATTATTATTATTTAAATATCATTAAGATATTACAAATATTAAATTATTAATGATAAAATATTATTATTAAATTATCATAAAAATATTTTAGCAGCTTTACCAATTAGGTAGGTAGGTTGGAGTGGCGGTCTTGTAACCCAAAAAGCCCACTTGAGCTCAACTGATGGCCCATTGTGGTACCACAGGAATGGCGCTGGTATGTACATAGATTTAGATCAGTATACCATACATTCTATGCCGAAGCTTTACCAATTAGTTTTCTTCATTTTTGAATAAAACGAGTGTTGTTTAATAAAGGTACATCCAAGTGGAAACGGTAAGGTATGTGGCAATCTACATTCATACATTCTGAGGTAGTCTAGATTACACTTATAGTTGCACTACGGTACAGTCAATGTTTTCTATGCCTAATATAAGTATTTTTTCATATAAACATATTTAAACATTTATGTATTAAATATGTCAAATAAGTAAATAAGTAAGCATCCTTAAATACTGAGTTGTCCGGATGGCTAAATAAGTAATAACTCTGGTTACGATAGATAAAATCCACAATCTACTGAAGAATGTTCGTCGTTGATGAATACAGGTGTAGAAAATAGTTGATAAATTTTCAAACTCAAAAAAAACTGTTAGTAAAGTTTAACAAGACCATTTGTATATAAAAAGTTACTAGCAAAATAGGTATCGCATTTACTAACA
Organism: Teleopsis dalmanni; assembly: GCF_002237135.1. NCBI lineage: Eukaryota > Metazoa > Arthropoda > Insecta > Diptera > Diopsidae > Teleopsis > Teleopsis dalmanni. The sequence goes on from NC_051848.1 coordinate 7,490,081, forward strand.
ATAGATCAAAAACGATCCTATAATACTACAGTCTTTGCAAATATTGTAGCTTTTAAAATGATTTTTCCTATCAATTTATAGCTGAAGATTATGCATATATACAATGTTCTATTCTAGGAACAAAGAAAAGTGAACATGCACTGTTGAGCTTCTACTGCTTAATATGGTTCACAGAAGGTGAATATAATTCCATTAACGAGAATTGTTGACCATTTCTATTAATTGAATGATATCCGTATATGGCATAATCATGATTGAATACTTCGAAAAATGAAAAGAGGACGACAAGGAATATTATGCGTCCATATTTACTGAAAAAAAAGCTTCTTTCACAATGACAATGCATTGTAACTCATTCCTTTGCAAAAGTAATATTAAAAAAGGCCGGATTATCTATAGCATATTCACTAGATCTAGTCCCGTTTAATTTATAATTATTTTTATATTTGTTATAATTGATTGTATTGAAGAAATTTTAATTGAATTAAGACTTAATTTCTTATTTTTTCTTTTCAAAATCGTGCACGTCTTTAATTCTAATATAAATGGATGAAGATAATCCAGTGAAAAACGTATTTGCAGCAGTAGTTGGCGTACTGAAGAAGGCGTAGAGATAGACCGTGTCTGTGGTGGAGTGTTCAAGTTGAGAGAACAATAACCGGACTTGATGTACGAGATTTGAGAAAGCGCGCATGCATGCAGAGGTGTCTGGAGAGAAATACCGCGTTAGCCCAAAAGTAAGTAAGTAAGTATAATATGTTATATATTATTAAAAGCTAGTATAACTAACCTTAAGCTGTAGTAAGAGCAGTACAATATCTATTAGGAATAGTACTCTTATAATTTAAAAATAAAGTGCATTATACTCATGATATATATAAGTGTTTATATCTTATCTGATATGTGCATATCTGTTGTTGTGTAAAATGTAAAAAATTTGAATTTATCATTATTACTTATTTGTTTATGCAAAAAAGTTAAATCTAAAATTTTTTCAATTTTCGATTAAAACTTTTTATACAATGTTATTAAATTATTTCTGAAATTTGAAATCACTTTTAAACTTTCTTAAAATAAAGATACAGCATTATTCATATAAGTATCTGAAATTCGATTATTTTACCTGCAATTGTAGTAATTCTAGCAAATTTCATATCGACAAGGATGTGAGTGTCAAGAGCACAAGGTAAAAATATTGTTTGATTAAAATATTCATTTAATTTAAAAAGGTCATGATTCAAGCAGAAATCTTATTGGCGTATGCTCTATGCGAATACGGCAGGAATACATATCCGGACATACTCTCTGAATGTTGGGAAGGGCAAACGCCATGCGAATTCATTGAACATCTATAAGTGCCCTTACAAGCATGAAGCAGATATAAAGGAATAGAAAATTTGATTTGATTTAATCTAATAACATTTATTTTCGTATATTTAAATTTCGTGTAGGGATTTCTTTTCCGTTGACGTCTTCATTCATCAATACTCGGATACCTTTCAGGAAAATGTAGTTTCAATGTTTGGCTTTTAGTGCTCACTCATACGTTAACTTCACTCTGTGAAATTGTTGCTTGTAGCCGAATCCGTTTGGTATGGATATGAGCGTATGCAATCGCATGTCTAAATAAATATCTTGTACGCATTTGTCAGTATAGTTACTCGTACATGTCAATGATAAAGAATTTCTTTCTCCACCAGACAGCAGAGCTACTGGAAATCGAATCGAGTGTAGATGCGATGGTTTTAAATTCTTTGCAGTGCAGATAAGCTCATCCGTGTAAATATGCAAATACCCGTACTAACGTTTATTTAAAAGTAATAGTTATGTTTTTTTATAAATAGTCTATTTTAACTAAATATTTCATTTAAGGATTTGAACTATTTTTAAGTACAAATTAAATTTAGTGTACTTAAATAATGTTTGGGATTTTCAAATACATTACAAAAATCTTCTCATTGTCTGCTGGTATTATCTTGCAAATATTTTTCATTATGATTTGTGACATCGATTTTATAATTATGATAATTATATATATAAATAACAAGTAAGTTATATTTGGCTTTGTCGCAATTCACTTTTCTTACATAGAGACATTGAGAGTTCTGTCTGCAGTTGGCTTCAAACAGAAAGTTCTGTAAAAAAACAACAAGTCTAGCTAGCTTATCCGCGTGCTCGTTCTCTTTTTTATTATTATGTCCACTAACCGAAAACAGAATTACCTTGAACAGACTGCCTAGTACGTTGCTTATCTATATATATATATAGAATAAATGATCTATATTCGTAAACTACACTATTTGGAACTAGATACAGATTACTGCAATAGCTTTCATAGCTAGCTTACTATCTATGATAATATAAACTTCTTTTTCATGAAAGTCCATACTCACGGTAATAGAACAGGTTAAAGTTTCTGTCTGAAATATTGAACGGTGGAATTGCTTCCGACTCTTGTGCATTTGCGGAGTCCAATTAATTCTTCACTTTAGGCACTGTTTTCATAATCACAAGTCCTTTATATAAAATTATTTTATACAATTTTTTATTATTATAAATCTGATTATTTTATTTTTATTTACAACAATCTTAGAGAATTCAACAAGAAACTGAAATTTGTGATATTTGGGCTTAAGTTACTTCAACGTCGGCACCATATCCATGAGATTTTTTTCAACTCTTTAGAAATATTATAATGAAATTGTGTTTATAATATAACTTACTTGCAGTAAGGAGAGTACAATACGCAAAATAAATTCAACTGCATGATATATATAGACTGGAACTTTAAAAAAGAAAATTTGTTTGCCGTAAGGTAATATAATCGGTCTTTTACTGTATCTCTACCGAGCTTTAAAGTTTAATTGCAACTTTTGCAGATGCAGGACTGAGAGCACTCTATAAAATCTTTCACGCAGCTGATGTGAAGTTGCAGCCTTATCTATGTATATATAATGTTAGCATGGTGCAGTAAATGTAGAGCACTCAATATACATAAATTAATCAAGACGATGTCGTCTTACATTCGAAGACAAAGTACTTTGGCATTACTATAGATAGAAGATTCAGCCGAAAGGAGATAAAACTGCAGAGAAACATATATGATTGCTAGAAAGTTGTATTCTAATGATATTATAAAACATACTATATTTTTTTTTTGCCAGAAAAAAATAATTTATACATAATTTGTCGTTATATATGAGTATTATATTTACTTATTGTTAAACGGAAAAGATACTTAATTCGAATGTATCAACATTTATTTTGTAAAATTTTCTAAAATAACATTTATTTGAACTAAAAGCTATTTTTTTTCACTTTTTCCATGTAAACATTTCTTCGCCATTTAACTTTTATTGCCGATTTGCTTAAGCTTCGAATAATTTCAGCTATTTTTTGGTCAGTTAAATTTTACTCTTTTTACATAAAGGAATTTTATTTTATGTGTAAATTTGAAAGACAATTGCACTTGATTATACCTCAAGTAGATTGTGTGCTAGAGAGCATTTGCTGCACGATTCCTGCTGTTAATGGTGCTACTTTGGCATCATTGCTACTTACCGCTCACATAAAAAGTGGTTACTTAACTGTGGTTACTTGACAACCATGTTTTCGTTCGAAGCTTAAAGTGACTTTTGTCTTTTTTGTGTGTACTTAAGTTCCATATATATTTTTTTAAGTTCCAAACTTAAAAAAAAACTTACGATAAGAAAAAAGCATGTATTGCAAGCCTGAATTATGTCCGCCTGAACTATGATTTGATAGTGTGTGTGAAAGCAGTCGCAGGAAGGATGCAGTAACTAACTTAAGTGTTTGTCGTCTTCTGCTGGAAAACTTAATCCCTTTTGCAAGAGTTAATCCCTGTACCTTCCATATCTCAAGTGTACATAACATTTCTTGAACAAAACCTTACATTTAAGTCTAAGCATATCTTTTTCTTATATTTTCTTCATCTTCATTTTTCATGGAAACTAAAATCCAATGAGCTGTGTACACAATGAATGCATGAACGATTTAGTTGTAGAAGATACGAGGGAAGTGGAGAACAATACTTTATCATTCAAGCTTTTTCTAAGTAGCTTACCTATGTGACTGTCAAAAGAAAGTGCTTTGAGAATTGACTTGAAATAAAGTTTTCTCTCCTGCGTTGATGGAAGAATTCAGGATAGTGAAGCCATTTTTTAAAATTAAATTATGATTAAAAAAAATTTCTTGTTATTTTTTTAGCACAGCACTTACATCCATTTCGCTTGAAAATTGATATAAACTTTCATATAAAAAAAAAATTACACAACATTTTGAGATTGTAGAACATTGTTTTATATGGAGTATTAGGTCAATTTTTAGTGTCAATTTGATATAAGTACTAGACGTACTTAAATACAGATAATCATTTTCTAACTCTTAAATGGGTGCAAGTACTGAACTTACTTAAAGCCTAATATTGATGTATAGACAAGAATCCTGTATTTACATGTCTATGTACTAAATCTCATGAAATTTTGAATTCATAAGTAAAGAACTTGAACTATTGATGACTTCACAGAATGATGAAGTAATACTTAGACCTTGCGAGTGAAACCTTCTTTATAGCATCTTTGGTACGCGATAAGTTGATGATGACAACCGCATTCGCATGAACGACGAACTATGCAAGCTTTATCAAGGTATTGACATTATTCAGCGAAATAACGTCCAACAGTGTCTGTGTTATTCTTAAATATTGGGCTGAAGAAAAAGTATTTAGTGTTCTAAGTCAAAAAAGTTTTTTTTTTAATTTCAAAAATAATTTTATTTTTGTACTATACTAATCCATGATTTTATACTGAAGATCTATGAATCTACTGAATGCAACTGCTGTGCCCACATATTTTTGAAGAGACTTTTACGCCCACAAGTGAGTGTTAGAGATAAGTAAACTATATAGCAGATGCATCAAAACTTCGTAATATGCTATGTCATTTTTGCCGGGTCACAAAAAATGTATGATACTTTCCATTTAGTCTATAAAAGTTTCCTATGATTCGTTGTTATATTTACAAAATATAGAGTCAATTTTATAATTATTATCTTTATGTGAAAAATACTAAATGCTGTGTAGATATCAACTTTACGTTCTTTAAAGTTTTATTATATGTTAAAAGAAAAAAAAATTCAGAAATAAATTTCTCAGGATCCACCCTCGTAAACCATACATTGTAGATAGGCACAGGTTGTGCTGCTATTTAATCCATTTTTGATTGCTTAATCTATGTTTGACCTCAAATGTAACACATCTCACGCAAAAAGTTGAACGCGGGCAAAGTTCCTTTACCTGCCACAATGTTGACAATTTAGTTCATATTTACCACGAACTCATAAATGCAAAGACACACAACCCTAAATAGCGCATAAAATAGTTAAGCTATGTATCTACAGATTTCAGCTTTAACTTAAACAAAAAGTAGCATTTTTCCATCAAATCCGTAACAAATAAAAAGCGGATTTTATGTTTTGGTTTGGTTCAATTTTTCTTAAAATTTCTTTTATTGCTTGTACTTGAAAAAAAATGGTGCAAGAGAGTTCAAGAATCTGCAGACTCTGTCAGCAGTCTAGGAGTGTAGGAGTGCGTATGCATTCGTATAAAGTAAATGGTAAATGGTATCCGTTGTAGATACTCGTATTTTCCTTTCAATTAAGCTTATTTTACTTATTTAAGTGTTTTGTTTTTGTAATTTGATACAACTTCTGGAATTAAGTCGAACTGAAGTGGTTGTTTATGGTCGACATAAGAAGGGTTTTAGCTTTATGGGTTACAAAAAATCCTTCGGAGAATTAACTAAACATGTTCAGATTCCATTAATGAATTGCATATCAAACGTACTTGAAGTGAATACTTTTCACTTGACGTGGGTGTTTGTTAAGTAGTTTCATTAATTGAAATTTTCTATTGAGGTCCTTGCGTTTCACAAAGAATAATTATGACGGGAATAAACTCATCAATTTTTTTTTAATAATTTCAATTGTTTCAATCAAAAACTATACGTCCTTTAAAAAAATCTATTTAAATAAAAAAAGTCGATTTTAGCGTGGAATATTTCAAATCCAAATATTTTTATGATCACCATCACTGTCTTGAAAAGTGTGTTGGTTTAATTGTCCATATCTCATTTTTGGAAACGGTAATTGTCAGGTATTAAATTCTGACCAATTTCAGACCGAGGACCCGTGTGTTATACAAATTTAAAGTTTTCCAAATTTTCGTTGCTTACTCATAAATACCCACTGCACTAATGCAATTTTTTTATACTAACGGTTAGTAATAGCACTACAGAATGAACAAATTTAATTTTTCTAAATATTTAAAAATTGCTCAATCAATTGTTTTGCAATTTTATTGTAAATCTCTATTAGTTACAGACTTTGCGGTATCACCATTAAAAAGCAAGTCCAAAATGCAAATTCTGAAGCCGCAATTGACCTGGGACACAGATTTTTCTATTTTATAAGAGGAGATCCCCAAAAAGATCTGAGTTATATTAAAGGTAATAAAATCAATTTTTGTTAAAATCTGTCGGTATAAAAAAATTGATCTGCTTTTATGAAGAAACTAACCAGAAAAGGAGCAGCTACACCGACATAGTACACTCCTTTCTCTCATTCTGGAATAACATACCCGAATTAACACTATCCATAGCACTTAGTAGTACCTAAAACAGTAGGAGATACTAGGATTGTATGAACATATCAAAAGAAAAACTCAGAACCTTCGCATGAATTCTAACAAAGCAATGTAAACTAAAAAACCACCTTAAGAAACCGGGTATATATATGAATGCAAACTGTAGATACTGCGAAGAGAGTGAGGAGTCAGCCACACATGTACTGTTAGAATGCCTTCTGGTAATGCACAAATGGAATTGACTTCTGTGAATATATACACTTCTATATCTTTTTTAATTGACTCTTTTTTTAAGATATTGTTATTGACATTATTTCTAAAGAGTATAAAAATAATGAAGAGCAATTAATTTGCAACTTTACCGCTAAATGATACATTCCTTATTGTTGTTAATAAAGGGTGTATTAAATTTGCAGATATATGCTAGTAAATGAATGAACGACACTGCGTGGATCGTAGATATAACTAACTATAGAAAAACTTGATTTGATTGTGTGTCTATGCATCTAAGAATTAACTGATTTCTCACATATTTCTTTGAGATGATCTTCGAGGCTCGCTACAGTTTCTATTATCACGTCGGAATATATCAGGCTCATTTTAGAATCTAAAGCATTTATTTACTGATCCAAGCTCAACGTTCTGATCACTCTACTTCGGTTTAATTTTGTACATTCATGTTGAGAACATGAATGTCCTGTAGAAGTTGAGAACCACTTTCGGTTTGCAAATAAGCTTTGCATTAGTAAAACAAGACGAAATTAATCATAGAATGAGTCAGTGTTAATTAATTAACTATATATATATTTGTTGTCTGGGGCAAGATATTTTATGTGAGTCCCATTCTTATAAATCAATTAATATTTTTTGTGTTATGTTTAAAGTGTTTGCTTATTAAAGGTACATGTTAATTAAGCGAATTCATACACTTTGGACATATCATAGATTAATTTTTGAAACACTAATGCATTACACAATTTTATTCTGGACTCTTCGAGGCCGCCTGCATTGCCACCAAAACTTGTGTGATATAATTTTCCTTAAGCATCGAACAATGGATCTACAATCAAAAATCGAAGCAGAAATTCTTGCGGATTGCGCTTAAATCTTTACAAAGAATGCTTTGAAGTAAAGACACTGGCACGGTTTTGATCAACTGTGAGAAAAGTCTTTAACTATCTTCTGATAATATTTTCATATGCAAATGGTTTTAGAAAATTTACATTCACTAAGATTTAAACTATATTAGCAATATCACGCGCTTTGATTGTCTAATGGCGATAATTCATTACTGATTAATGGATTTTGAACAACGTCTTCGGAGTCACGTAAATCACGTAACAGATTTGTCTTTTCTGACCGTTTAGTATTTGTGTTATTTATTTTATTCAAATAAATAAAATTATCTATATAAAATATTATAAAAAACAAAATCATAAATAGATAGATCATATTGCTAGCCAACATTTTTTTTGTCTCATAAATATATTTTTTTTTAAAAAACACAAACGTGAGATGCGAAATTTTTGAAAAATATATAAAAACCTACTTAATATAGCGGAGTTATCACGGATTTATCGAGAAGGAAATCTTCAGGTATTCATTAATTATTGAGTGCGACAATTATAGGTACTCATTCTAATTAGTAGTGTTTAAGGCATTCTTTGCTCTTAAAGGAATCATTAAAAGTTGTTGTCGTTTTCTTCTAAATCATCATTGGAGTAAAATCTTTAGTAGCACGAATACTAACTCAGTGATTGGTTTGGGAAGATACACAATCGCGGTTTTAATTTGCATACAAAACGAAACTTTTTTTGTGCACAAGTTCGCACAAGAGAATACAATATGACATCCTCTTCTTCCCTTTCAAGTCAACGGCATATGTACAAGTAGTTCTCTAGTTTATATGTTCTCATTTCGGTCACATGTAATTTAGGCAAATGAGTCAAAATGCTAATTGCTACAAATTTACCAAAACAACCAATAACTTATATATACGAGTACGCACTTTACAGGCTTACACAAGTATCTATCTTGTATCTATTAAGAGCAATAGTGCAAAGTTTAATACGCTAAATTGGTTTAACATAATGCGAATTAATGTTAACGAAGTTCACATTCAAGCAGTCTCCACTCCAAGACTATGGAGTGTGGGTTGTATAGGGACATACGTGGGGCATTCGGTTATTTACATATTCACGCATTTACGTCATTGTTTGCAGATCCATTAAAGTCGGCACTTGGTAAAAACAAGCAGAATGCACACAAAAACACAACATTTCACACCTCATGTCAATGCCCCTGCCACCGCAGCACCATTATACATTGACAGTTAGCTCGAAAGTTTGGTTTTATGATCATATGTGACGTCTTAAGGTGTCATATACTTTATTGACAATTGCCATGTCAGGAGATATATAACCTTATTTGGCTGTTTGCCTGTTCGCCTGTTTAGGTGTTTGGTTGTCCTGGCACTTTAGTTCCTTTCCGCCTGTGTGTTTAGTTAGAGATACTTGCGTACCTGTATCAGCTTGACTGTGAATCCTTAGCCTGCGTGACAGAAATCTCATTGCGGCAGTTACCAAATAGGCTGAAGTCGCACACGTGCCATTACCGCTGTCAAAAGCACTTAAATAATTTTCGCAACTGTACCGCATGTGCTCGAGTTAATTTGTGTTACCAACCGCAAACAATTTCAGTTTCAGTGAGGAAAACAAATTTTCTTGTTAAAGTAATAGTCGTGATAAATATGTAAATATATGGGCCTCACATCACGCTCACCCCAACACACTCACTCCACCAGCACTCCTCACTCGCATTCTTGTAAATGCCGCTGCGGTAAGATATATGGAGATATGTATTAGGCGTAAATATTCCATTTGACTGTTGGTCGTACATCTTGTATCCTGCACTTTGCTTGTGTGAAAATTCATTTAAGTCGATAATGTTTATGCGGTACAAGGGATTTTGGTACTTGTAGCACTATGGGCTTATGACGGAAATTTTGTTAACAAGCTCTGGAATTTTTTCCCTTTAAAAATCGGTAATTGTATGTGCCCGAATACACCTTGGCATTGTGGTTACGTTTAATTGAAGTTTGTCAGCATGCCGGATTACATATTCTGATAGTATAAAAAAATTAATTAAATTTATTCAAGAGTAAGACGTTGCTTTAACATATGGGTAAGAGCATTTGGTTTTTATGGTTTGTGGTTATGTGTATATAAAGTGGTTTATACATGAACTTTATCTTATATTTAAAATGAATACATATATTCCTGAAATGTCTTTTAATTGTTGAATATGTTGAAGCGGTAAACATAATTCTTTCACCTGTAAATACTTTTCTCCTATTAAAACAAGAAAACTACATAAATATTATTATTACTACAACTGGTATTAGCAAAAAAAGATTAAAACTATTAGGAAGACGGCACAATAAGAAAACAGCAGTTACTTAAATTAACAATATAAATATATATGATCACAGATAATTTGGACAACTGCTTATTACTTTAGAAGATATTTACTTAATAAAAAAGACTAAAAATAACCACAGATGCTGTGAATACGAAATGCAAACAATGAGAAGGGAAATGCCTTTAAAAACTCAATCTTTAAGTCTTTAAGAAAATCTTGCCAGTAGGAAACGTCAGGAATAGATAATGAGCGATAGTTAGAGACAAAAAAAAAAGAAGAAGTTTTGAGAACGATAGGCTTAAAGGCATAAACTTACTGCAAAAAACAGATCGAATTTCAGAAGGTTGCATTTCCTTAAAAACGATGCATCTCTTTTTTGAACTTCCACTTCCCAAAAAGTAATCGAAGATAAAAATAAATTTTCTATTTATATTGTAATTGATGTTATATATTTTATCTTCATCCAAATTTTTTTTGGCACAGGCCAAAAATCAAAACAAGAGGCACGTTGACAAATCAGCTGTTTGAAAAAAGAATAAATGAATCACAACGAATATAAACACTTTCAAATCACTGATTTAAAGTGAGTCATTTGGGCCAGTGTAAACGTCAACTAAACCCTTCGGCGTAAATCATATTTGAAAAATAAAACCTAGACCAAATGTAGTGTTCATATTGCATTTACTGCCACAGCAAAATGGTACACCTGTAGCTGAAGCCAAAGCAAAAACATAGACATTTCTATGTCTATGCTCGCTCCATAGATAAAAAAGTGAATTACTTTTCAGCTGCAGCTGCAGCAGTGTCGATCATTAAATACAAATACGCATAATATGGTTCTAATAGTACGTTTCTAGAGGCTACGTTAGGCTGCGGTTACATTGAATGCGAATTTTGTCGTGCGTGTTCGTACATCTGTGTTCTCTATTCTAGATTGCTTGCGAATTAACAATTCTGTTCTGATTGTTTGTTTTGAGAGCAAAATGAATAGTACAGATGAAATATTTTTCGAGGAAAATTGGTTATCAAGTTATTTTTTAATTTCAAAAAACAAAAGATGAATTTGGGTGCATGAATTTGGGTATAAGAACGGAGAGTTTGTCTATTCCTTAAACGAAGAAAAAGGTAAATCACAATCCGTTACCTAAAAGTACTGTATGTTTTCAAATTTATTTTCATTTATAAACTTAAAATTACGTGAAAACAACACATACCTTTCCATTTCATTATTTATTTATTTCAAACGAAATATTTTATTTAATCAATATTCGCATGGAAAAGACAAGACGTCGCTTGAATAGTTCTCAGCGAATAGTAACCACTCACATATGATTACATACATTTGATTTGTTCGTACGAACACGCAAGACAAGATTCGCATACAATGTAATGGCAGCCTTAGACCAGTTAACTTACTTGAGATTCAAGTAATACAAACATATAATTAATTTAAATATTAAAATTTATAATAATTTATTTTACACTTATCTTATAATATATTAAATTAATTATCTATATAAATTTATACAAATATATTAAATAATAAATAATTCTAAACTAAATATATTTCTTAAAAAACTAGATACCATATTAAACGAAAAACATTTCATTTCTAAAACCTTATTAAAGTGATGTTATTACTTTAATTTTTTAAAATTTTTAACTCTTAATAAATCGAGAAAAACATCCAAATAATTATTTATTTAATAAACTCTGATACACAAGGTACAATAACTAAAGGGGTATTCAAAATCTCTATGCATTGTTATACCTATATGCAAAATTATTAAATTGATTGATTTAAATGTTTGTATATTAATTTATCATATATTATTTGTTACAATATATATTTTGTTTACATGATGTGATATTAGGTCTGTAACTTTGAGTAACACTGTGTATACACAAGTTCGTTCCAATAGCAAATTTTCGAGTAAATGAGAGCGTCTGAGAGAGCGTAACATCCCGTCGTGTATAAGCTCGGCAAAGACAGAGTAGATCAGAAGCAGGGTGATGAAAGATGAAAGGGTGATTTAAATTTCTACCGTGATTCCCTAGTTTGAAGTGACCCGATAAGTAAACCTACCATAAGGTTGATATCTCTACGGGGCATCTCAATGAGAATATTAAATTTCGTTTTAGCGGAAAGTGACCAGATTGCATACAAATGCCTGCATATCGTTAAGAACTCAGTTACAATTTGCATAATGTCAACGATATGCCCAGATTACTTAGGTATTCAGAGTGAGGCATTGAAGCATCTTTTCTGGCAAGCTCGTCAGCTCTGTAATTGTCGAAAATATCTCTATAACCGGGGACTCAGATTAGAGAAATATTGAGACACGATATGCCCAGATTACTTAGGTGTTCAGAGTGAAGTATTGAAGCATCTTTTCTGGCAAGCTCGTCAGCTCTGTAATTGTCGAAAATATCTCTATAACCGGAGACTCAGATTAGAGAAATATTAAGCTGCGTCGACATTTCGTTTAGAGATGTGTAGCAGTCAAAAACTGTCATGGATGTATATTGGACTGAACTTTAGGACTTTAAAGCAGCTTGACTGTCTGATAGTATGCATATATTCCTCCCAAATGTAGCATTCACTATCAAACACGCTATAGCTTCCCTAATGGCGATTACTTCCGCCTAAAGGGCAAAAGTAGGAAGCCTAAAGTAGGATCATTTACCATATTCTACGCAATCTATGAAAACGATTATATCAATTAGATGCTGTCTATTCTTACTGCAGTGACTACTGCATATAAAGACATAACTACTGTGTCTTTATATGTAAGATACATCATATTTTCAAAGTAGATTGCAAAATTTCTTTGCGTCTAATTTTAGTGATGATAATATTTCATTTTTTTTAATAGTATCATTAGTTTGTCAGTTAAATAATTTATTAGTCTCAACCGACACAATATTTTATTGTCTTTCTATTAAAAGAAGCACTGATAAGCTTTATGACTCCTTAAAATTTAATTTTTTTGTAAATTGCTTTATTAGTATACGATCGATAGTTATCTTAAAGAAGTGAATTAATTTAGCTATATTAAAATATTATGGATATAGATTGTGTACATATAACAACCCAACTACTAACTGCATTAAAATTGAATAAGCCAATCTTTTGGCAAAAAGTTGAAAGAAGTTAGCTTAATGCAGTAAAACGCATTTGCAATTTTTAGTAGAAAATAAATAAAACAAACAATTCTTGAATATAACAAATGAAACTAATAGATTCATTCATACGGTGCTCTAGAATACAAACAATTTGCAGTAGATTTGTCTGTAAATATATTTATACTACTTTGTGTCTGCGGTATGTGTCTATAATGCGCTGTTGTGTCAGATACAATAAATGCATGTAGAGAATCTAAAGTTTCGCTATTTGATTGAGCTAATAACAAAAACGAAAAGAACAGAAAATTGTCTAGAAAAATATTGAATTGTTTCTGTAGTTTTCGTGACATGATAACTAAATAAACATTCGCAATTGCTCGTAAGAAGACACAAATCTGAAACTGCAGTAGATGTATTATTATACATGTGATATCATCTCTAATACAAAAAACAAAAAAAAAATGCTGCAAAATAGCGCGACTGAAACTGAAAAATAAAATCAACACCAGATCTGAAATAGTAGAAGTCGTATTAAAAAATAATACGGAATACCAAAACGTATCTGCAAAAATATGGATTAAGAGATTTAACCAAAAGTGTATGAAAATATTGAAAGCTCATGCCAGCGAGACAGATTGATCGTCAATACTTGCGGATGTCGTGCACGTCCTTGTCGTGAATAAATTGCGAAATATAATAACAGCAGGAGTTACTCAGTGACGGAGACAAACACAACTAAAACACCGAGCGCAACAGGGGAAAGAACTGTCACCACTCATACGCACAGTAGCACATGATGTGATGGTTGCCAAGTGCGGTAAAACACTGAAATTATAAACCCAATCGCTGGCGTAATCTGACTGACTAAAATCGAAAATAATGACAAATAAATTTTTGATAGCTTAACGTGAGGAAATATCTGGTATACGTTGTTTGCTTTTGGCCAACTCACAAAAGCAAACGTAATTGCGAACTTCTGTGAAATTAAATTTGGATTTAAAGCCAGTCAACAGACTTCAAAAAAATTTTTGTGAGCATAGAAACTGAAATCTAATCATTCTATATATAATAACATTTACTAATAATTATGGATAAAGGATACACATAAGCCTAAGAGAATCAAGAACCTTATAATAAATTTATAAAGATAAATGATTTAGTAATAATTTATATATTAAAAATATTTAGAAAAATGAAACTTCATAAAAAAAATTATTTGTTGCGTCAACATATATTCTTTAGAATATATAGTAAGTTATATACTGATATATTACAAAAATTACCTAATATATAGACAAATGCAATGGAAGTTATTTTGACTGAAAACAGAGTTCTTTCAAAAAACACTTTCCTTTATTTGGCAAATGCATTTTTCTAATGAGATAAACTCACACCACAGATGTTCAATTACAATGCAATTACATTTTGTTAAAAAATCAGTATCAAGTGTTAATCGATCGATACACAAGTTATGTTGATAGCTCAAATGCTCGACCAAAATACACAAAACCAGTTTAAAATCCCATGAATTTCACTAAGAATATGGGTTGACCTTTTTGTTAAACTGACTCACAAATTAAATCAGTGGTATCCAAACTGTAATCCAGATAAAAATGGTCCGTAAATCAAATTTAACAGGTATGGATACAGAGTTCACAGTTTGTCCACTGACACCTGATTTATTAGAAAATAAGCATAAAAAATTTCCAATTAATTCTATACCTATTTTATAGCCTAACATATATAATGTACCTAAGCACTTACAGAATTTATTACACATTATATCAGAAATCCATAATTCATATTAAAATAAGCAGACAGTTTTTTATTCTTAAACTTTGTGGTCTCTGCTAAAACCAAAATTATCATAGTGGTCCTTGGTCTACGAAAGATTTAACCATAGACCATAGATTTAAATGGAATCTCCGATTAAAACATATTTTAGTAGGCTGATATGCTGTTTATTATTAATATTTAATATATAATTTTTTAACTCCGTATATTGAGCTATACCGCGACATTGACATAGCTAAGCGCATAAAAATTCAGCGGCTACGCTGGCTTTGATTTTCCGGCTAGAAAGGTATTTGATTCGGTACCCGCAGGTGGAAAACACGGTAGAGGACATCCACATCTTCGGTAGAAGGAACAGGTGACCAACGATTTGGGTGCGCTAGGTACTAGCAACTGGCGTCAAAAAGCAACTAATCAGGCTGACTGGCGGAGGTTACTCGACGCGGTCAAGGACGACCCAAGTGTTTAGTGACCAACTAAGTAAGTAATATTACACATATAATCTGCTACCGAATAAAAAACATACCTAAACGTAGTTTTAGGTTAGTAATATTGGGATTTATGACTAAATACTATTCCCCCAACATACTTTATAGCCTTTATATTGTAGATTCTTCTAGAACAGAATATATTTAATTCCAATTTAATAGCTTATATATTTTAATAATAATATCAATTAAAAAATGTCTTCATGTACTTTTAGTGCATGGTGTGTGACTACAGAGATTTCAATTTTTGCAATTTAATTTTATTTTTATTTAATTATTTATATGACTGTAAAATTATTTGAAGATATTATTTATGCAATTTATAACTTTCAGTGCAAAACACTAAATATTCATGAACTTCTTTCATACATAACCGAAGAAAATTTTAATAATTTCAGCAGTGCAGTCCATTGTAATTAGTTTTTTTTCAATCAAAAATGAAAACTAAATCAATTTGAAGATTACCTAGGATATTTAAAAACATTCTATGTTTTCATATTAACCCTGATATCCAAAACACAACAAGCTGATCAAATTATAGTGCACGTATATATTGTTAAAACTACATAGCTGGCATTCTAACAAATATAGACACTTGTGTTCAGTAAAGGCAAAACAGTAAAGAAATATATATAGGGGCAGATAGGCTCGCAAAACCAAAGCTCTATTAAAAGTAAGACAGGACGTGTACATGCGATTTTTGGTGCATTTGCTTTTGGGTATTAAGAAAGTACACAGTAACAAATAACATAGTATTTAATATAGAAAAGTTCTTATAATTTCAAAAAAAAAAAACAATTATCTATCCTTATTAACTTTGTATTTCAATATAATTATCGCAGCAACAATTTAACACACATCCCAAAAAATAAGTTAGAGTCCCCAAATATTCCAGAGATATGAAAATTCTCATCGTTAATATTTTCTCAACAATAATATGGTTTTGAATATGAATATTTTTGCTAACATTCTGCCTCTGCTGTGTGTGTATGCAAAACAAACTTTGCCATTAGAACTAAAAGATTGATTTGCTGACCTCCGATGTACCATAAAAAGTAATAACTAAATATTTATATATGTATATACCAGCTCATTTAATACCATTTTAAAACCTGCTATGACAAAAATCGCAAAGAAATATATATCAGATCAATATGAGATGTCATATGAGATGATGAATATGAGATGAGATGGTGAATAAGAATGAAGATATTTGTTGTTCAGTTTCGGCGAATGGGAATGCAAATACGTGTGTCTAAATAGATTGAATTAATTTATGAAAAAAGTGTACTACTGTTCACCTACTTGGTTCGATTATCCGCTAGCAGTTTTATTTAGTATGTAAATTGAACTGCAAGCCTTGCGTTTGATGTCATCGTTTACCTACAATTAATAAACATTAATTAATATTAATAAAATCTATATCCATTCGTCATGTTTCTGATTCCGTTGTCCATTTTGCACTAATTTTTACCGTGTCTGTCTTGTAATTTATTCTCTTATGTGTGTGGTAATTGCAAAGTATGTAACATCTGTAGTGTCATTCTCTTTCTACAATTCTTCTCTATGATCAATATCTCTGCATGCACAACACCGGCTTCGTGTGATTTCTTTTTACAGTGGGCAGACAAAAATCTTATCATGATGATGACTCTCAAGAAGAGTCAAAATATAGAATATATTGAAAAATATTAAGCAAAGTTTAATTTAAAAAAGGTGACATGTAGGCGGATATAAAATATATAAAAAAACATTATTAACCTTCTTGATTTAAAAACATTTATTACGAGTATGAAACAAGGATTTGTCATATCATTCACAATTTTCACCATATTTAAATAAATTGACACAGCACTACTTAAAATATGAAAATAATTACTTTAAATAATTATAACTAATTGGATTTGCCTTATTAATTATCGTATTCTGTTTCGGCCTTTTAAAGCGTAATGAATCCATGAATCCTTAACATCTCACAATTCTCAAAGGCATTCAACGTGCGGCAGTGCACTGCTTCCTTAATTGAGTTTAATACTGCAAATTGCCCAGTACAATTTTCGAATCAATAACAACTTTTTGCAGTAATTTAATTTATGATGCCGATTCGTTGCTCTTACTGATTTTCAATTAAGGATGCAAATTAAATAATTAAAATGAATAATAAAAATGGCACAAAAAGACGCCAGGAATAAGTTGGATAGCTTGGAAAATTCATCGTGGAAAATTGTGTCATTTTAAGGAGCGTAGTTTGCGGAAAACTTCCATGCGCTTAATCATGCCAACTTTTTAATCTAAATCAAATTAGCATAAAATCTTTGTGATTTTTTTCTTTTAATCTTCTTCTTCTTCTCCTCTCAGAAAAGATTTTTGAACTGTTGCTTGCAAATCCTTTACTTTTGTTTCATTTTATTGTTCGCTACATAATGAAAAAAATTTTAAAAATTTCTAAATTATGCTGAATTTGAAGAAAGCAAATTGAAAGATAAATAAATGTCCTTAATGCAAAAATCTGAATTTTTAATAAATTACACAATTTTTTCTCTTAATTTCATTTAAAATAATTTACTATGTGAAAATTTTAAAAATTTCAAGTACACAAAAATTTTAAATTTAACTAAACTATTTGAGTTTGATTTAATCAGGAGAGCGGCGATCTGGTCAGCGCTACAGAGATTTGGTATCTCACAAAAAATAATCAAAATAATAAAGAAAAACCTATGACGTCACGAAGTTCAGAGTTCTGTTTAATTGAACCACAAGTGAACCGTTCATTTCAATAACCAGAGTCAAATAAAGCTCTAGAAACTTGGGTTGCTAACACCGCAATCGAAAAAAGACTGCAATCATGTATCAATCGATGCCTGCGCAACATATTAGACATATGGTTGGCAAAGACGATTTCAAATGAAGAGCTATGGAAAATAAGGCACCAAACAAACGTTAACAGAGTGATAAAAATAAAGAAGTATGGTTGGATTGGACACACATTGCGCAAGCCTTATGAAGATATCGCGCATACTGTACCTACGTGCAACTCTCAGGAGAGTAGGCCCAGATTCAGACCAGCAATGACCTGGAAAAAAACAGTTCATAATATTTTTTAGTAAATGAAAGCATGCACTCGTCTATTCAGATAGCCTAAACAGAATTGTGTACTAAGTAACTGAAGTGGCATCTGTGGTTCACACAATCCTGAAAAACTCTTCGTTTAAAGGTTTGGATTTTTTTCACCTGGAGAGAACTAATTTCAGACCTGTTGGGAAAAAGCGTTTGAACAGAGAGTGAGAATGAGTTGAGAATGAGTTTCCCTTGCTATTAAGCACGGTAGGTAGTAATGGTGAAGGTGAGGACTTTATTCTGAATGGCAAAATTAATTTGGAAGATTAAGTTGTAGTTAGGAAAGGTGTTTCAATTTATTAGTAAGCTGAATTGAATTGCAAGAATGAATGGTTCTTATGTTAAATAGGAATCAATATTAAAATTCAGTACGCAGACCTAATCTTACTGTACACCGCCCAATAAGGGTTATGTCGGACATTGCGATTTAATTTAATTTTTCACATAACTTAACTTGATTTCTTTTAAATTAAAATTTCATTTCATGTAGATAAAGCTATCATCTGCGTAGCAAATTTGCTTGATGCTTGGGTTAAGAAACATTCTCAATGGGAACATATACATATATAGATATAATGTTGTGATATGTTGTGGCATGACGACACATGCAAGAATTTTAAAGTATACATTTTTACATACGTAAAGTTAGAAAATTAAATAAATGGGAACTTCTTTCTGATACTTCGAAATTTCACTAACTACAAGCTCAAAGTTGACGGTAAGCACACACTCCCAATGTTTCAGCATCTAACAGTTTTGCTTTTGACTTTAGTCATGTGTTATAAACCCTCTTAATTACTTACCTTATACTTCGATAAGATTCATTCAGATGCTTCCAACACCTCTGTCTGTAACCGTGACTTTTGTAAAGTCGGTCACATTGTCTACAAATAATGTACTTCTCATGCTTTCATAATAATTACACCCATACTTTCTGGTGTAGATAAATCTAAAATTCTTAGGTTAGTTTAGATTCAGAAGGCGCGTGCTGACAGTTGTCAACGCTTCCACTTAGAGGCCCATTGTGATGACCTCAAAAATTTTGCTGGGAAAGGCGAGTTGCTAACCTTTGTTACCCTTGTTAAACCATTTGGTTTTTCAGGTGAAGTTAAGGAGATCCGATAATCATGCTTTCGTTATCTTTTCCAAGCCAGTAAAAAAGTAATCCCCAACACATTGAAGTCGCCTTCTCTGCAGTGCTGGACAGAGACAGATTAACTGGTTGACAGATTCTACCTTTTCTTCATCTTGGCAACTCTTGCTAATAGGTCACAGTGCCCTGTTAGTACTCCAATAAGTACACAAACTGCAGGTTTTCTGAAGTTTGCTGAAGCCCATAAATTATTAGTCACGGTATTGCTGATTTCCTCTATTATCCTAAACAGTTCACATATCGGTGTTTGTATTGAGAAGTCGGCCTCTCTTGTATGGAGTTCAGAACCTCTTCTGGCCATCTCATCCGCAAGTTCATTCCAGCAAAGAGAGACCTTATTGTGATATTGTGATGTTTGATGCTTATCAGTGAGGCGGGACTGTATTAGATTGTAATCTAATACAATCTTTGATTGAACCGTTTTAGATTCAATTGCTTTCAATGCTTTAAATGAAATAAATTAAAATTCAACATAGCATCTTGTACAGCATTTTCAAGCAAGCTTTGATGCCGTCGCTCTAATCTAACCTAATCTAGCCTAACTCGAACTAGTTTTCAATTTTAATTACAATTTCCCTTTCAGAAACTGACAATTTTATTGTTTATTCTTTTAAAATTTAATGTGGCGCTTCATTAAAAATTTAATTCAAATGAAATTTTTCATTGCTTCATTGCTTGCTGTTTTTTACTTATTTTTGTTTATTTTTTTGTTTTTGTTTTTATTTTTGTTTTTATTAACAAAAGTTGCATACAAAATTTTTCTTATTTCAGAACATTTTGCAGTTCAATTTGTAGTTTTTTACATACACAAATCGCCTCAGTGACAAATTTGTTTGTCATCTCGTTTGATAAAGAACTTCAACCTAAGGCAGTGTATTTTCTTTTGTTTCAACATGTTATTGCTTTGTTGTTGTTGTTGCTGTTTGTGTTGTAACTGCAGTTGTGCCATTTTGTTGCCTCTCAATTTAAAGGTAAAAAGTTGTGAATTTGATTTTTTCTTTCCTTGTTATTCTGTAGTCCTTTGGCAAGCTTCTTTGTATTATTTTTTGTGTTTTTTTTTGTTGTTTTGAAATTACATGTACTTTTTTCGCTTTTTGACTTGTTCGCGTTGCCAACGAAATCGTTAGGAAAATGTGGAAAAATGTATTTTCAACTTTAATGTCTTTTTGTGTTAACGTATAATATTTTTCGGTTTAGGTACGCGTTGGCGTATGAGTAACAAAAGTTCAACAACAAAACATTCACGTGTGTGTTGAGCAAAAATTGTTTACCACTTTTGCGGTAAGCAATGAATCGTTTGTCTGTTTGTGTCTGTGTCTGTGTCTGTGTCTGTCTGTCTGTCAACGTCACTTTTGAGCTCCATTTTGTTTTATGTTTGGCATGCGTGACTTTATTTATGTGTGTGTTTGTGTGTGTGTGTGTGTGCCCATGTTTACTTATGAATTTTTTTTGACCAAAACTTTTGCTGATGCCGTTGAAAACAGTCAACAGTCAAAAAAGGCTGCGTAAATAATGTTTAACTTGCTTTGAAGTTCCATATTAAGTATTAAATGTTTATTATGTCCAATGATACTTTTCATCATGTCACAACTTTCTGTTACTTTTGTTTAATAATTCATTTAATATTGAAGTCACTTAATGACTATTTGTCTGTTTCGAAAAAAAATTGTTTGCAAACAGACAGAAATTAATTCCTATGCGACACGAAGGTCTATACCTAAATTCGTGTAAAATCAGAAAATATTTATTCAGTTATTTATAAATTAAACATATAAATTTAAAAATTTATTTATATATTCATTTTTGCAAATTAAATACTTATACTCGTAATAAAAAATTTATTTCAGTTTTTAAGACATATAATATAAAATAATATATATAAAAATAATTATAAAATAAATATAATACAAATAATAATATATAAAAATATATATAACTCAAAAACTATAATATATATTTATATAAAATATTAAATTAAGTTTTAACATTCGTTTTGGCGAAGTAAACTAAATTCATAATAAAAACTAATATATTAAATAGGGAGGTTTTATCGAACAGTAGCGAATTGCAAAACAAAATTTTTTATTATTTTTTATTACAGCTGTTTCGAGTATTGCCAAATACCCATCATAAATGGTATTGGAATTTTTTGTGTTTAATTATTTGTAAATAATTTTTTGAGACTGCGAGTACCAAGCGTTGAACTCGCACCCTGCCAAATTTGAAGCTCAGAGTCAGTATTCATTAATTAACGAACCCAAAGCCTTACTTGATTTGATACTTGTTCAGCAATTTTTTGTTAAATTGCTGTGAAAGTTCATCAACCAATTCACTTGCTGTATTATTTAATTTAATTAATTAATATAATTCAAAAAAAAATTGAATTGAAAATAATTATTTAATTAAGTATTGTTTTTATTTTTTATTTTTAAATTTGAATACTAGTCTTCTATAGAAACATTATATATCACTCTTTATTGTGTATTTTTTTTTATTTTTTAGTTATTTTATTTTATTTTCTTTTACATTATTATTTTTATTTTGTTTTATTTTAGTTTTATAAAATTATTGTATTTTCTTAATAAAATAAACAAATTCATTGTGTTATATTTTATTTAATGTTATTTTATTTTGTCTTTTTTTATTTTGTTTAATATTATTTTATTTTTATTTATTTTATTATATTTAATATTATTTTATTTTAATTAATATAATTTTATTTTATTTAAATTGTTTATTTTAATTATTTTATTTATTTTAGTTGTTTTATTTATTTTATTTTATTTATTTTATTTTGTTTTATTCATTTTTATTTTATTTAGTATTATTTTTTTTATTTTTTTATTTTATTTCTTTTTATTTTGTTTTATTTTAATTTAATTTACTACGTCTTAGTATAATATTTCACATTATTTTTGTGTTTTTATTTTATTTTAATATTTTTTAATATTAATTTGATTATGTTTTGAGATTATAGTAACTGAAATATTTTTTATTACATAAAATTATTAATTTTATTTTCAAAAAATTTTTATTTATCGTCACTAAAATAAACAAATACGTACGCAATTTACTTGCAAATCATTAAGTGTTATTTTAATTAAAATAAAAAATAACACATTTATTAAAAAAGGAGTATTGTACGTTTTAAAAGATAAAATGAATTTTCAATTAACTGCAGAACTTAAATTGAAAAAGGCTTTTGTTGTAATTTTTCATTAAGCCGCGGTTTTGCGGTTTTGTCTTGCTGCAAACAATACTGCAGAAATAAATGATACGCGATATCTGTTCCGTATCTGAACCAGCCGGAACACCATCAACAATAATAGTCCATAAAAACGATATTCCAAACCTTATCAAAACTGTTTCCATAGTAAACCTTATCATTGTTGAAAAAAAAATGCAAAAAAAAAACTGGAGACAGAAAAAAAAATGTACATAAAATAATCGATTTTTTATTAAAAAAAATTAAAATAAAATATTTGCTTAATGTATTAAATGCATTAAATGCGATTTAAATATTATTGCAGTTTAGTGTACGCGTTAAGCTGATTGCAGCATTTAATACTGCAAATCGGTTCAATAATAAATTGTTTGTGACTATTTTCGGATATCATTTTCCGATTTTTTGTTGCTTTTGAAAGGAAATATTTAAAGGATAATAGACACTATAGCAACAGAGATGAATAAAATAAAAATAATATATCAATAAAATTATATGTATAATAGTAAGTGATTTATTTTAGATTAGTAGTGCCAATTAAATAAGTTTTTATTATTAATAAGCTTATAAGTATTATGAGAATAAATTGAAAAGCTTAGCGTAGAAGATTGTGTTAAATTATAAGTTATAAGTTTATATCACATCAAATTAAAATCACTTACGAGTGCAATATCAACACGAATTCAATATTATATCATAATAGGAGAATTTTCACATCTTGACTTAATTATTCGTATTTAAATAATTTATTTAATAAAACAAGTAACGACGAATTCCGATCTATGTAGACCTGAAGCACAAATTAATCAATCAGTGTTCAGCTGTCTTCCGGAACTTCACTTACAGTTAATCTAATTAATTTCCTGATAGAGTCCATAAGACCACCCTGCTTAGCAAAAGGGTTAACACGCGGATGTGCATAGAGACTTAAAGTTCAGACTAAGATGATCATTATGGACTCTTCTAGCAAAAAAATGAAGAACTACCAAGTGCTCTTTTGTTGTGTAAATACTGTTGCTTATTATGAAAATGGGTTAATACACTGCGATTTAAAAGATCTATTGTGCTCCTGATCCCGAGCAATGCATACAATTTTAAACAATTTTTGTAAAACATCTATTTGAAAATTTTCAAGAACTATCAAAAGTTTTAAAAAGCCAGATTATGATGATGAGCAGATTTAAATTATATAAAATTAATATTGGTCAGATAACTTCTGAAAAAACTAAAAGAACATAATTTTTAGGTTATCAAAATAGAATAAGTTTTTAAAAATTAATTAAGGTAACAGAAGTTCGCTCTTAACTCAGATATTAACAGATAAAATACTTATAAAACCAAATCACTAGGAATGGATATATATCAAAAGAACAGTCTTAGGACGAGGTAAGAGACTCATAGGTGATCAATGTGAAGTCTGATATTGACTCGCCATTAAACTTTACCTAACCTACTGTTGCTAGAGAGGGTATAACAGAGCATAATAATACTCATTTGTAATACTACAATTACTCATATATGTTTATTAATATTACTTTTAATTCCATTAACAGATATAAAATATAATTTCTCATACACTATTTAACACATATTTATTGAAACATATGTACTATATAGTATGTTAATGCTTTAAAACTATTAAGCGATCAAAAAAAGGAAAACATTATAAATAGCAACAAATTGTGCATTCTAGGCTCTCCTCTATTCGAAATGTTTAGCATAGAGTGCAGTCATCTGCTCTGCATGGAAACTCAAATGACGACTAATTAACTGCTGAATAATGCATTAAACATAAATACTCTTACAATGAACTCAAGGTTACCAAAAATTAGTTTTAGTGTAAATATGTAAATAGGCGCACTCATCCGTAAGTAATACACATAAAATGTGTATAAATATTTCAAAATTAATTAAATTTGCAATACAATAAAATCTACAAAGCTCCGAGCTTTCGCTTGCCATTTCCGTTTCAGGCAGCTTAAGCAAATACTGGTAGTGTGTTTCATTTCCGGTTTGAATGGCACATGAAACAAGCTTGAATAAAATTGAGGTTACACTGGTTCGTCCGAAATGTACTTATCGAGTGAGTGGAAGTATGAATTTTATTTAAAAATTAATTACATTTATTCCAATAAATGTGTTTATTTACTAATTGCCACTTGAAAATAAAATAATGCTGTTTAATTTATTTATTAATAAATCTAATTTAATTTTGTAATAAACTTTAATAAAAATATTTTACTTAGCTTTTTTTCAAGATTATTACTCAATAAATTTATTAACATTTTTCAGATACATTTGAATTTATTGTGCTCAACCCACCTGGCAAATTCCTTTGAGTAAGTTTGCTAAATTTTATTGTGGCAAGCCAACAAATTTTGGTTTGAAATTTTATGAGCGCAACCATCAAAATTACACAATATCGTACCCATAATAATTCTCATCTTAAAAATATAATAACCCATAAGAGCGAAAATATTGTGGGCTGACTGATAACCCACGGACTTGTGGTTGTAACAAGTTAATAAGATTTCATCCAGCCTAATGAAGAAAATTAATTATTCATGTAAATTAAAAAAATTAATGAATTTTTTTCATTTGGTATTTAAAATGTATTGAGAAGTCTATTTAGGAAAAATTTTAATTACGTTTGGCATTATTCCAAAAGTTGTCAACTGAACAGAAAGAAAATATTTGAAATATTAATTAAAGTTATTTTTAAAAATTAATAAATCTTCAAATTTTATTATAAACAAATTATCCATAAATTTATGAGAATATTTCTAAATAAGACTATAGACGGTAGTAATCCTATTAGTGAAATATACGCTAATCCACTCTTTTCAACAGTTGATAATTCTCCCGTTTACCGATTATAAGCAAATAAACCATAACATTCTTCGAAAATATTAAAGTCTCCAATGCTGATGATTTAGCGGTCGAGAAGCAAAGAACAAATCCTACTTAGATACGTACTATAACTGTAGTAAACTGATGTTATACAACACAAAAAGAGACGATGCCTCGGTATACAAATTTTATTGTATTGTGTTGTATGGTATCATGAAGAGATATAGTAATAAAGTGATATTTAAACCCGTATGTTATGTGTTAATAGAGAAGTTACCACAATAACTAATTCGAAAAGTATGGTAAGATAAATACGTGACCAATGATTAAAATTTAAGTATGTCTAACTCCCATATAGAACGATTCTGTAAATTATACGAACTATCATTTGATCAGTCCTCTTATCGTCACTGTATGGTTCTCTTAAATGTATTGTGTGGTATAGTGATTCTTATATAGTATAGTATAGCTGAATATCCATTCCAATAGTGCGACATTTTTAGAGAATTAATTACAGAATTATGTGTACTAAATCATTTCTGTGGTTAACAAGAAGAAACAAAAGTACGATGAGATATAATAAGATATAAGCCTTTTGTTAGTAAGCAAAAATAATATTCTACAAGGTTGTATGGTGCAGAAAACTGAACAATGGCGACTATTGAGAGCTTAACGATATTAACATTAACGGTACGTTATTTCGAAGGCTCCTAGCTTTAAGCGAAATTTGTGTTATTGCGATAATATTTAGAACCAACTTTTCCCGTAAAATGGTCTTGAGTTAGGGACATGAATGAAAAGATAAAAAATTGCTTCAATGAAATGCTAGAGTTGAGGTACTCAAAGGATAACCTGAAATCTATCATGACTAGACGCCATGTGATATTAATGTCATATTAAGTTAACTACTTGCTTTGATTTTAGCTGATCTCTATAAGGCCATGCGCAAAGTTGTCAAAGTTTATATAGGGGCCAGCACCAAGTGGTGCCCCAAGAAGAAATTTTTACCAGCTTTCGTTTGAGTGGTTATAGAAATTTTAGACTGTCCAAGCAACTTATGGTGATATACCTGTACACGGAAATAAAATACTGATAAATATTAAATGCAATATCAAAGCCGTGTAGTGATTTAAAAAATGGTAAATCTAATGGTCAAATAAAAAAAAAAATAAAATTCTATAACCCTCGTTCAACGTTGAGCACTTCCGGAACGTTATAAATCTCAAAAGGCATATAATAAATGGTATTTATTCCATCTTAAAATATCTGTGAAGAAGAAAATGGGAAACTGTTTATTATTTCAGGTTTTTAAAGTTTCTAGATTATGTGATCAATTGACTAATAGAGATCGTAAAATCTTGCAACAGCTGCATAGTTGCTCAACACGGATATCACGTGATCTTCAACCTTATCAGATTTTTTAATTGGTTTTAGTGTGAATTTTTTGCAGCATAATCCCGTGCCGTTGCCATAAAATGTCTGTCTAAGTGTATAACCACTGCATTTAGTTACTTACATACCTTTGGACCACATCAGAAATAAAAATCGCAAAACTATTCTCAAAACTATTCTGCGTTACCTAAAAATTAGACCCAACCGGAGTTCTTTCTAGTCAGTTATGCAGCACTTATGTCCGAAACTATACTCACTCAATAATAGCATACATTTTATGAACAAAATTTAAACCTCTAATAAAAAATACGTTTATAAATAAATATAAATTTATTATAAAAATGATTACAATTCTGAAATAGAAAAATATTAACAAAGTGTGACGGAATTCCTTGGGGCCATCTAAGTTAGCAGGGTATTGAAATACAAGATTTTTGTATAAAAACGGTGGTGTCAGGAAAAGCAATTAAGCTTTTTCGCTGTTAAGTTCCAGAGAAAAGAATGGCATATTAATTAAGTTTTCTGTTAAAATAAATTTCTTAACAGAAGCGAGAGCCATAAAAAGATGCTGGAGACGTAATTATATTACAACGCAATCGAGTTCAATAAATTAACTTTAAGACGAGGCAAAATAAAGGACACCAAATTAATTGGAAAATGATTCTTTAACTATAATATATAACAAAAAAAATTAATTTTGTCTTTTAACATTTATATATATGTACATTATAATAAATCTTCATTTTTAAATAAATACAACTCGAATAAATTGAAATTCAAGATAATTCTGCATAATTTACTATTTAAAAAATAAACATTGTCCATTTAAGGAACTGATAAGTTAAGCATTTTGAATGCTACAATAAAATGTTGTATTAATAAATCATTATAAAAATTAACGAATGACGTCCTCAGGGACCTTAAGATTGACCCCATCAAAAAACACATCAGGATAGAGCCCTGAAATTATTTGCAAAAACTGACAGACTTACAGGTCACAGGCTTCTCGGGGAGGTATGCAGATCTGAGGTCAATTATTGCTTAGTCTGATGAAGTGATAAACAATAATCCAGTCAAGGCGTAAAGAGGGGTTTTGAAGATACCTCGAGCTAAGAAAGAGCTAAAGTGCGCAAGTGCACTGGCTCAAATAGAAATAAATAAATAAATAAAAATATTTAAATGAGTTTGGGATGATATTATTCAACTGTTCAAAGGTGATTAAAACAGATACGTTTAACATACCATTAATTAATTCTGATATTCAATGGAAAAAAAACCAAAACCATTCACAAATAAATTTTGTATTATTTGTTTATTGTGTTTTATTTATAATTGATTTAACTTGATCAAAATCGATACGACTAAATACTTCTAATGCAAGTGTCTGGTTAATTTTAATTTTGAAGCGATGAATCTTTTTCCAGTTCCGGTAAACATGATCATTAAGAGTTTCACCACGACCAGTCTGATTCTATGTCATCCGATTGTCCAATAGTCCAGTATAGCACGAAAAGCGATCCTGCCTTAGCTGCTTCCAGATTCTTCTTTGGATTCAGTTAGTGGTTTTGTATTTGAAACATGTAAACTATATTCCTCTTGACCAGGCTGCTGAAGAAATATTAGTACAATTTTTGGAAGTCTACCATAAAATATGGCTACGTGTTTATCTTTATTTGTACCTGAGAGAAGCAGGAATTTATGGAAAAGTTTCTATCGAAATAACAAAATGTTTTGGAAACTGAGAAAAAAGAAACTTTTGATAATAAATAGCTTTATTGAGCTTACGGGGACTGAAACAATTCATCCAGCACTATATTCCAGTGTCCAGCACAATTCATCCAGCACTATATTCCATTTTTTTAGCTGTTTTTAAGAATTAAAAAAAAAACTTTGACATTAATGAGGAGATGATTAGTGCAGAATTAGTATTTATTAAATTAACTATAGTTTCTAACATAAAGCTCTACAATATAATTTCGGAGTTTGAAAACTAAATAAATATTTTAAGGTGAAAAAAGCTTCTTATTTTTGCATGAACAAATATGAAAAACAGATTTTATTTAATAAATAAATTTTGTATTGCAAATCCAAAATGTAAGTCCCTGCAGAACGAAATAATATCGAAGTTACGATATTGACGTTGATTCCATTTTCGAACAAAATTTTCAAGTTTCCAAAATGGAAAACAAAAAATAAATAAAAAAAGAAAAAGTTTCGAAAAATGTTCTATTCAATTTTCATAAACGTTGCAAACTCGTGATTTTTCCATCACATTGCTTTGAATTAATTGATGAAAGAGCAACGGAAACTACACTTCCATGCCCAGTGGGAATCGAAACATCGCCAGCTAATGGCAACTGCACTAATGCAACCGAAACGACACTATGCAGTCCATCACGTTGAGCTCCATCCGAGAAGCTCACACTTCTCTCTCACAGTGTCCACAGCAGCAGCTGCACAACAAAATGGCGCGGTGTTGTCAGTAGTCATCAATCAATTGAGGGTTCAGAAATTGCTGCGGATGCTCTAATCTCCTTGATGGGAGCATTGAAGCCGGTAGGAGTGAATACTATTCAGAACTGTACCTAAAATCCATTGGACAACATTGATGGTATGCAAGTATGTAAGGGATGTCGAACATGTTGGTGGGTCAGTGACAAATATTCAGTTAGACATAGTCAGTGACATAAATGAGAATACAAAAGTGTTAATCAAGCTTTTATGACCGTTTTTTTTGGATTGAATAAAAGCAAAAATATAGGTTAATTGTTGTTTCCAAAATTGATTGAAACAATTTTTATATAAAAATGTTTGTTTTTTATGCTGCATAGAAACATAAACTATTCAAATCATCACAAATAAATTTTTTTGATTAATAAATGTTACTGAAGATCACACAATTATTTTCTTTTTATTTTAGTATATACATTATATATACTAGATATTTATTTATCAGCCTTATATAAAAAGTTCGTCCAAGTCGGATCTCAATTAAGTGAATAGACCAAGTCTTATTGGATATCTTCCTAATACGCAGTGATATTGTATTACTAACTAGACTCTACTTTAGTTAAAGCAGCTAATTGGGGTACGTTTTTTTTTAATTAGGACCTAATAAGCCTTGCGATCTAACAAGAATCTTCATCTTCAGCTGGCTTTTCATGCCAACTTTGGATATTTAAGGGAAATAAAGAAACATACCACGAAAAAAAAACGGATAGTGTTGATTCGACCAACACAGGTCATATTGATTTTCTCGTAGACTCCCTTCTACAGTTGCTGACATTCTTCATAGAATTATCCAATAGAGTCTTTTGCTCGGTATGACAAGTAATATAATACATCAATAATTTTTGCTTATTTAAATAATAATAACAAGCATAACAGAAGTTTGAGTTGAAGACAACTGCCTGCATTAAAAGTTTCTTATGTGTTTAGAAAACTGTTGGGTAATATTAGTTCAAGTGTAAAAAACCTCACATAGTAAAGACTAATACTATATACACAAATAGAAATACAAATAGTCATTATCGTATATACCATTATGTATAAATGATATGTAAGGTCAAGTGACTATGGTAGCAAACACATATTATAGATATACCTATTGGTATCTAGAGATACCAGAGACAGTAAAACGTCTATGTAAATTTTTGTAGTTAGCATTTTCTTGTGAATTTGATAAAGGTTTAAGTTCTTGTGCTTATAGAGTAGGTCTAGAATTCCGTAGTTTAAGTATATACGTATAATAAATGCGTGTGCTGTATAAGCAAAACGTAATAAAATATATCTAAAAGTTTTAGCATTTTTAAAAAGATTCACACCTATCACACTTATTCACAAATAAGGAAAATATACAATGTCATGACTGAAGAACACGACTTATAATTAAAAATCTAACTCAAACACAATCTTTTAACTCATATAATATGATATATATGAAATTATAAATCTAATGGAAAGCAGAATTATAATTTGATTTCGATTTTATTTATTCTCGTATGCTGCGTATGTATTTATATTCTTGTATACAAATATATGAGTTACAAATTGTATGTATGTATGTATGTTGATCCTTTTTTCGAGTCAGCGCAACTGGGCCCTTTTACTCTTTGATAGCTGGGGGTACTACAGGGTCCCACCCATCTTATTGACTAATTTATGTATTCTTTATAAGCTTTATGATTATTCAGTGAAATTGAAATTAAAAATTTACAACTAGCAACTGATTGCCCGTCAAAATTTTTTGACGACTAACATAAATCTGTATTACGGCTCAAGACTGAGATATATAAGGTAACAATTCACGAAAAAAAAGTTGTTTTTTTCTTCTATGTTTGATCGAGAAACCGCAAAAATTATTCTAAAATATATATCTACAAAAAGGGATATTTTGTGTTTTCTTTGATTTTCTAGTAGACTTCCTTTTACGCCTGCTGACATCCTTGATAGAATTATCCAAGAGAATATTTTACTTGGTCTCTATAACTATTACAATCACTTAGTCGGCTTTTTTAGAAAATTTTACTAAGATATACTCGTTCCATCGGTATTAATATTATATTATAATAATGAATTTGCAAGATTATAAAAAATCAAAATATATTTTTGAATTTGCAAGAATGCAAAAAAAAATGTTTTTTTATATTGTACAATACAAGAGAATATCTGACTCACATTACCTTTTGCTCCTAACATATTTAGGTGGATATAATAGATGACATAGATTAATTAAAATGTCGAGGTTACCTTATAGTTACAAAATGTTTTATTTATGTTGACTAAGGAGTGAAGTATTGTTTGATGTCGTCATTGTGCTTATCTATGTAATATATAAGTTAATAACATTTTATGCAATGATATTAAGTTTATAATTGAAGTTAATTATAATATTTTAAATAAAAACTAAGTTTATGTTCCACGTGTGGTTCACTTAATAGCGCAAGTAAAAGTAAACGAGCATGCTGCTGTGGAGGTGAGAGCTACCGAAGTCAAACAGGACTTTTTCAGACAAACAAGTTGACGTCCCGTTTGGCAGCAATCAAGCGTTCGAATAATACCATATCGCATGCTTACTCCGTTAATGAAACTAAGCACAGGGCCGGATTAGAAAGTCTGGGGTATTAAATTATATAAAAAACACAGAAGAAGAAACTGCACCAATTTGTATCGTTGAGTTTATAGAGTATATATATTTATATTTTATATTGTGTATTGTATATTTACTGTAATTTACACAAAATTTTGTGTAGAAACTAAATTTCAAATTCTAGACATATTTCCCTCAGGAAAATAATCAAATAATCCAAGACTTTTGCTCCGTTTTATGCATAGCTGTCATTAAATTTATAAGAAAACGAGAGCATAAAACTATGAATTATAATTTATATTTTTAAGGATTAAATAATTATAAAATGAAAAATTATTGTCAGTTAACATAAAAAATAAATTTTTAATTACCTTAAAAAAAAATAAGAATTTTTTAATAAAAAAATTCATATAAACTTTAAATGCTCACGGCATCGACATCGAGGACATTTTCAACTCTACCTGCACACCGCTCTGCATTGCATTCCAAAATATTAAAGTTGACGAATGTTGCAAAAGCTCAAAAATGTTGAAGTAAAACGAGAAAAAACGTATTTGAAAAAAAAATAAATAAAATCAGTTTAAAAAAAGGATAACTCTCTATAAAACATCCTAGCAAAATAATGTAACCTTGTTTTAAAATGTTAAGCATAAAAGCAGCCTTTCAGCTACAAAATGGAAAAATGTTCATCAAAAGCAAGGAAATTAAAAGTTTTCATTTTTAATTTTGCTGCGGTGGCAGGCTCACCACTTGCAAATGAAGAAATAAATTACAAATATAAAGAGCAAAACTGCATTTGTTTGAGGTGTAATGAAATGAAAAAATTTGCCAAAATGCAGTGCAGCAAACCGCACAGACGAGCAGCGAAGGGCCTCCTCCACTACCTACGAAGAGCCGTACTGCAGCCGTAGCCGTAGCCGTAGCTGTAAAACTGAAAATGGAAAACGGAAAACGACAGCGACTGCATTATTAAAACGTAACAGCCCATCAGTTGCCACTAAATCTGCAACTGCGACGGATTTTGCCGGGACGACCCACTCATATTTGAATACGGGCGCTTTACAGTCATGAAAAAAGTCACGTCTTCATGGCACTCGTACATTCCCAGTAAATGCCTGGCTCGGAGCAAATCTGATGAGGGTGCGTTTATCATCAGACTCCGTGGCAGTGTTAAACATTAAACTCTGACGATGTTTTAATAACTTTTCCAAGTGTTTATATTTATGTTTTATTTGCATTTTGATTATAGTTTGACAAATTAGAAAATATTCATTTCACGGTAAAAATTGTTCAAGGTGAATAATAACAAATGCAAAACAAAAAAAACAATATTCACTCTGAATTCACTCTGTTTGGCTGTGAAAATGTTAGAAAGAAATAATTTATTAATGCAAATAAAAAAACAAATATTATTCCATACAAAATAATAAAGTTAATGTTTCTGGAAGAGGAAAGGGAAAGGATTTTAATTTTGATTTTTTGTGAGAAGTGTAATTTGAACTCTCATAACCCCGTTTTTAATGCAAAGGGATTGAGAGCTGCTTTCTGCAAAATTAATTGAGTGTTGAGTGTTGCAAAAGGCAAATTTTTAATATTAATTCAAAGTTTCGAAATTATTAAATGAAACACAAAAATATGTTAAATATGTCACATATACGGACACTTGACGAAACGTGGTTTACGACGAAAAGTCTTTCACTTTAAGGTATTTAAGGAACTTTAAGGATTTATGACGTAATTCACTTTAAGGGATTTTTTACGTTTTGGAATAGAAAAAACTTGCACTTGGTGAGTAAGTTGCTTTTTTTTTATCAAATTCGTTGAAATTTTTGCCAGAAACCATTATTCCGGATACTTTTAAAATTTAAAATATATACGTATCTATTGTATATGTATTGATAATTAGTTATAAGGTTATACATACATGAGGCGCGATTCCAAATTTAAGGAAGTCCATTTGACAATACAGTCAATAATATTGACCACCACTACGCAATATTAAAGTTTAAATTTATAAACTTTTTCTATTGATTACACTCACTACATACTATTACCAATGCTACATACTATTACTACATACTATTACCAGGTTGAGAGATAACCAACGGTGACATTTATGAGGATCTTGACATACCACTCATCAATATTGAAGTAATAAAAATAAACAGATGATATCACTCAAATCTATAAAAACAATGAAGCAAACGGACGCATTAATTAAAGTGACTAATTCTTATTTAAAAATTTCCAACCATTATCCCAAACCATTATCCCAAAAACAAGACTTTTTTTGAATTGGTCCTAAACAGAAGCTCACATCGTTAGTCTGATCGTCACGTTAGTAGCCGTCCACTTGTTTGTGGAAACATCTCTTCCCGCCGTCGAAGTTATTTAGTAGCTCATAATTCTCTCATCAGAGAGGAAATAGTTGGATCCGCCATCTCAAGTGTCCAAATCGAATATCACATGCTCTGTGTTCTTTTCTAAATCTGGGCAAGAGTTTGTAGCACAAACTCTAAGAAAAAGTAGGCAATGAATGGTTGTGATTTTGATTATTAAATTATATTATAAATTTTTATAATATATTATATATTAAAAAAGTTTTTAAACGTTTAAAAATTTTAACAAGAAAGAATTGAATATTTATTTTAATAATTAAGATTTATTTTTAAATAAAATAGAAAGTATTTATTTACAGGCTTTGATTAAAATTTTATCATTTTCCCCAAACTTTAAAACTGACACATAGAAACATTTGTGACTGCGGTTAAACTCTATAAGCCTATGTCATTCGAAACTGCTTATTAATAAATCAAAATCTGTCAAATTCAGTCATACTCCATTAGATATTTTACTTTAAGCTGTTTTTCAATATTTTAGGAAATTTTGGAGGAAGTCTTTCTATTAACTTACAGGTGTACTCTCACCAATTTTCACCCAACAAAACTTCTTCTACAAAATTAAAAATACATGCTCTGACATGTAGTCACTTAGGCAGCTGCGGTGAACTTAGAGTTTAGCTTTTCATTACTAAATTAGAGATATTTTGAAAATGTGAACTTAAGTCACTTCAAAGGATGATTTATTAATAATATAAACATCAGGTGTTCAACAGAAATAACATTGTGTCTATTTATTAAATGATTCAATTTCGTTATGCTGAGTTTATCAGCTATAAGTCATGTTTACTTAGTTTCAAATAGTAAAGATTTTTGATTTATCATTCAAAATAAAAAAATACGATGCTATTGTTAGAAAAATGATATGTTAGAAAAAAATGACACATTATATATAAGAAACATAGGTATGTAAGAATTGCTTACGGTATAAAGTATATTAGAAAGCAGAAAATATTTAATAGGATTGCAATACTTCGTTCCGCGGAAAGGTTTGAGGTAGACAGTTTTCTATTAAATATTTTTTAAAATATTACTGGGTAGAAACGATATGACCTTATGCATGAATTATATATGAACTCCCAGGAGCCACTTTCGCAGTCGTAACTTGAGTCTCAAATAGTAGTTTAAGTTGTGTTAAAACCATCAATTTCGCTAAAGAAGCTTAATTCGAACATAAGTCAGTTCCTATATTTTAGTTTCGGTTGTACAATTGATCTTTAATGTTATTATTTGTAGAATGGTTGGACTATAGTAAAGTTCACATGAGCTCAAAAAATGGCCCGGTGTGTTTTCAGAGATAAGTATTGCTCGTACGCAGACTAAAAGGACCTTCAAATGGGTCGCAGTACTCACCATACAAACAGCTAAGCACTGTCTTCTAATCTTCTAATAATCTTCTATTAGTCAAAGATGTGCATTAATAATGAGGGGATTCCTTCACCACTTCAGAGCCACAACTTCAATAAATGTCTTTATAGACTAGAATCAGTTTAATAATCTGATTTTCTAGTTTGAAGTGATACCGTAGTGCTGAGCCTACTTTGGACCAGATCGATCTTAATTTTCTTCTGCCCAAGTTTTTAGGTGAACTTAGATAACTTTGTTTAATTGCTAGATTGATCGTTGCAAGTGAGATACCAATATTGAAGAAATGAATATCAGAAATCAGAGAGAAATCAGAGCCTGACAAGTTTCGGTGCCATGCACATGTTTTTCTGTACAGGTATACATGTGAGTTGGAAATCCGCATAATTTATTTAGTGAAGACAGTTCCAATAGCAATATTTATGTGATATGATTAACTATAAAACAAAAGAATTGTGTTTATAATAAAAGTGATATTAAACATCTTAACATCGCATGTTATAAGGTAGTGCGAAAATGAAGTGAACTTTTTCTAAATAGGTACTTGTCGCGAGGTTATCTATTATCCCATCCCATTAAGTCGACCACTCCCTGCACTCCGCTGAATTTGAAGTCGTGTAACTTTCAACATTGAAGAAAAATGTATTTGTCGATGAACGAAAGCCGTTTTGTGAACGTAGAAATACAGAACGTAGCACGGAAATAGTTGTAATAACATCTTGTAGAACATTCTGGTTGATGATATAAAAATATTTTCAGAATTTTCAATTCGTTGTATTAAGGCAGAAGTAAACTATATCGATTAGATGACTCGGTTTTGCTTGATAGCAAATTTGTTATACTCTACACAATAGGTCCTGTTTAGTTGAAATAGTACATTAGTTTCAGTTATAGTTCTCATACCTACTGAATAATACAGTATATTTACACAAATTAGGTGAGAATATTTCTTCCCCTCCCCTACTAATCTAATTGCATTTTATAAAAAACAAAATCAATTTTTAAACGTACCATAACTTAATTTTTTTTTTTTTTTGGTATAAATAATCACTTAATTCCACACAAACCACAAGGCAAAATTCATATGACGACTAACTAGTACAAAAGAAGTACGAAAGTTGAATAAATATACACAATTCGAAAGGGATTCTTTCCCTTGAGTATGAATTTAATTCATCTATATACATTTCTATGCATCTTCTTGTCTCCGTGTAGAATTTTTTAACAAATTTTTACATTGAATCAGTTTTTTATGAGCACTGCCATGATATCCTCAAGCGCTCCAAAATAGTTGGCAATGTCAGCAGCTTTCGGGCGGACCACTTCCAATGTCCTCGTAAAAAAGTAGAAAACGGGTCAAAATTAGAATTTTATTTGTTTAGGGCTTTGGTCAAGGTATTGCTGTTTTGTACATGAGTACTATTACTAAGCGCTCTACTACCGCTCTTATGTGAATTTGTATAATTTAAATGAGAATAAGGACTCCTGCACCTTCATCGTATCAGGGCAATTGAAATAACTTGGTCAAGAACTATTTGCCAAGATTTTGATTTCAGGTCAAATGTGGGTAAAGCTCTTTGAAATTCATACTAATTTTATCCGAAAAGTTTTTTGTGGTAAATTACTGCATTTAATGAAATTTATACGACATCCTGGTGTATGTGCTTTGAGATTAATCAACTCAGTTATCCTTATACGTGTGCAAGATATTTTGACACTTGACAAGTCAACCAATTGAATTGTAATGCGAAGTGTATTTATGTATGTACAATTGTGGTTTGCCATTCCGATTCCAAAGCGTGTAAGTCCTTTTCATGTTTTTCCTGCTACGGATATAATTGTTGTTAAGGTAAATCCGTTTTTATTTTTTGGTCTGAAAACGTGTGCATGTACGATAACAGAAAAACGATATGCTCATGCACGTAGAGTGCAGGGATTAACTATTATTTTATGGATTAAATTCCTTAGGTGCTTCTAAGAAATTCTACTCCATCTTCTCTCGTAGTAAAGTTTGTCTACGAAATTCACTTAATTAAATTTATGATACTCAAATCATAGTTATCCATAAATACTTTTATGGGTGCTGTTATATATGGGATTAGGAAAATTTCCTTTACCACATATAAGTTATTCGATAATAAGAATTTAACCACAAATTAAATATTATTAAGATATTTTACGTAAGTTGGAAGGGAATTTTTATGAATATGTGCACAATTTTTTATATATACCATAAATGGATAAGTTCATGGAAGAGTAGCTACAAATCTGTTGATGGAAGCGAATGAAAACATTGATTTATTGATGAAATTATGTTTGTTAGTTACTACTCATTAAATTAATTAAAAGTTTTTACATTATTAATTAAATATATGTTTACATAAGTGTCCATCTCAATATTTATGTGTTTATCTCGATTTTGTTTAGAGGAATATTTTCTAAACTTTTATACTGCTCTCTCAAGAATCAGACTTAATGTTCCCGAATCAAATGCTATAAATAGCTTATGTATCAGCTATTTTTCTTCCTTCTAAATATTCTCCGCTTCCTCAAAAAAAAAACCTTACATTTTTGTAATATATATCGGAATGAGATTCATTCTCCATTGTACAGATGGTCCGTTAATATCTGAATATTGTGTTCATTTCTACTTATGATGCCTAAAAGGTGGATTTAGTGGATTTAGGAACGATACTGTCGTGGTTGTCAAAAAATATATATTAATTTGAATAATAAATAATAAGCTTTAATTTATATAAGAGATATCAATTTCGTAAACTTATTTTGGTTGCCTCAGTTTTTAAAGCTCGCTGTAATAGTTTCTAACTCCTTTATCTTTCTCAAGCAGTATATGCAACTTTAACGCTTCCTTAATGTGTTCTCTCGTTCTATATGTTCTTAGTTTAGCGACGTCTTTATTTTAGCGATGTCCTTATTTTAGCTTCACAAACATTTCAACATGAATAGTGCACTCTTTCATATACAAAACTCTAGTAACTTTAATATCTTCTTGCAATACTTAGTACCAAAATTCAAAAATAGTTTTAATTTACACATTTAAGTAAACATTCGAATTATTTTAAGTTAATCAAAATTTAAAAGGACGTGCAGAAAGAAAATATATTATATATATCATATATATCATATATCATATATTTATTTAAGAATAACATTTTCAGTTTAAAATAACATCAGTTAAATAATAACATAAGAATAACATTTTGGACTTTGTGTACACATCAAATTGGAATAATAATAGTTACAAAGCTTTTTTATTTTTTTCCAACAGACTTTCAAGTCTGTTGGCTGATGTCCTCTCAACTTATTCCTAAGAGGTGGTTTTAGTGGGTTTGCATCTCACACTGTGGCTTTTAATGCTTTCCACCTACTATAAAAAAATTAAAGTTTAATATAAGAATCTTCATATGATGATGATCTCATGAATGTTAGTTAATTTTTATTTACTTAAAATCTTTTTTAAACATTAACTATTATTGTTTTAAGTTCGATCTTTTGCTGCTTTGTTTCTCAAACGATGCCTACTGTTGTTTTCTGCAGAATATAAATATATAAAAATAAATATTAATTTCTTGACGTATTTTTCAGATACCTTCACTTTTGAATAAATTGAACTTATAGCACATGCCATTAAACAAAGAATGGTTATCAGGTTAACAAATATTTGGATGAAATATTAAAAACCAAGATATGCATCATTTGATTCAATTACATTGCTTTACTAACTGGTCTGTCTACTGACCTGAACTGTAGACCTATTTAAATAATATGTAGAGTATATACTGGATAATGCATCTTAAGTGCAGCGATGCATTTAAAAGGTTTTATGGTTGCAATAAATACACACGAAGTAAGAAACGCATATGGAATACAAGAACCAAAGGTATAGGTTAACGATAAGCAAAGACGGAACTGAGGCAAGTAATGTTCTGGCAGTAAAGAAAATATGAAAACGTATCTGAAATGTAAATTTATGCATTGATTTACTCAGCCAAGTCCGCACAAAAGCCTGTAACACGTACTCATTAATGCACATGTGCAATGCAATGTAAAGGAAAAGTATCCTGCTTTTAGCTTTGTGCGTACTTGGTATGCTTCGTTTGAGTGCAACTTTGAAGAACATTCGCATGTGCATTCCCGTGTACATAACCAAGTGTGCAAAATGCGTACCCAGTGTTTTTACACTCATTAATCCATTAGTGTAATTAAATTTTACGCAAAACTGTTGTACAGAAAGTGCTTTCGCCCGTTGTTCGCTCACTTCTCACAACATCCAGTAGCAGAGAAACTTTTCCTTTTTTACGCAGGAAGTACATTAATTGCAATTCCTTGCTGCAGCCCAATGCATACAATACTTGCACAGTTGCATAAAGTAAGACTGCATTTCATCCATTTTTCGCAATTTACGCAATGAACCAGTAAATACATTCCTTAGTCCTTATATTCCTTTATGTCTAAGAAAACACTTTGTCTCTGCAGACAACGGTTATATCACTTTAATTTATTTACGGGGACAGAAACGTTAATTTTTCTTAAGTTGAACGATAATTTTATTCTTTTATAAATAATTAATTCACAGCTTTATTGCTGGTGGAAAATAGAAAAAAAATATGAAAGAGTCTTACACATTAACCATGATATATGCAGTGGACTTAAGTTGCGTCAGAGGGTCTTGAAAGTGTGCTCCTATATGGATCACCAACTCTGATTTGAATGAAATTTTTTCAAGAACTCGTTTAAAAATAAATACAGAACTGATTTCAAAAATAAATTTTTCAATAATTTTTCAATAGAATTTGTATTTTGGATTAGTTATAAATAAGTGTAAGGTGTATACGATAGTTCCAATCATTAAAAAAAGATAATGTTAATCTTATGAAAGAGCCCTGATGCATTATTAAAGAATATAAGAGAAAACTAGCAAATGTTGACTACTAACAAATTAAAAGAAAGAAAATTTTAATTCCAGCAGTCCTCAATCAAAATCGAATTTTTTAAGCTTACAGCTTCAAGATTAATTGCATTAGTTATCTTCAAAGATTTTTCCCTTCAATTTTGAGAAAGCATTCAGTGCTAGATCTAGCGAATTTAATGCTGGACGGATTTTTTTAATCCATGCGATCTCAATGAAGTCATTCGTTTTTTCAGCAGTGCGAGCTTCCTTGTTATCGTAAACTGTGATGTAAAAAGTATGGACGCAGTTCTTTTTTCTGCTTTTCCAAGAATATTCAAAAATTTGGTGAACTATAGATTTGGTTAATTATACTATTCTGCAATTATCATTTTTCCAGATTTAAAAGGAATAATAGTTATAACTAAGATGAGCGCAAAAAAGTTATATGTGAATGCAGCGGAACATGGAGTTACTTTTCCCGATTGGTATTATATTATAATGTGCAAATTTCAATAATTGTCGTCTTGTCAAATTTATGTGAATTCAGATAAAACATCTAAATTCAAAATTAATCTTGCTAGAGTCTTAAATAGAATCCAGTTTTTGTTGGTGGAATATTTTTTATATATTTGTATTTATATTATACTAATTTATGGTACTATGCAAATGTTTACATGACTAATTCTTATTAATCATTACTAATCAATTTATACAACTGACTTCATTTTTACTAACAAAAAATTTAAAGATTTCAGTTTTAATTAAATTTAGTTGTATTTTTTTCCTCCCATTTAAATTTCGATAGATGCGGTTTCCAGAGTTGAAAGTTTGGCTTCAGGCAATGGTGGTTCAATACGAATTTCCTTAAATTCGACTAAAATGAAACACATTTAATTAAGTGTCAATCAATTAACTTAAAAATATGTTCAAAACTTTAACTCACACGTAATAAAAATTGAATAAATTGAGTTTGGAGTAGTTGTGAGTTCATTTTTTTTATTTTTGATTGGTGAATAAAGAGGGTGATTCTTAGATAAAACGAGGTTCACATCATCAGTATAAACTTTCAATACTTTTATCTTTAAAAAAAATTTCAAGAGGTAATTTTTTGCCAAAATTCGTACGATTCGTAAAAGATATACAATAATAGCTAATGTTCGAACACCA
This sequence comes from Teleopsis dalmanni, assembly GCF_002237135.1. Lineage (NCBI taxonomy): Eukaryota > Metazoa > Arthropoda > Insecta > Diptera > Diopsidae > Teleopsis > Teleopsis dalmanni. Next base: position 7,532,237 of record NC_051848.1, read on the forward strand.
TATTGTGCTCAAGCCGAGGGGCATGCTTAAGCGAATCGGGACACATCACACCTCCGAATTAAATGTCTCTTGACTTTGTGTAGGATCAATAGGTTTTTGATAGTTGTTTTATGATATTCAATGTCACACTGCCCCAGATGAATAATTTTGTTTATTGACATATCCATCAAACACAAATGCGTCACTTTTCTGGAGAAAAACTTATGCGAAATATTTTGAATGGAAAAGGAGTTAATAATTTTTTAGTTCAAAAATTAATTTTTTTTAAACGAATTCTTGTAGTGGCCGTACAGCTGTTTTGGATATCGCTAAATACTCTTCTGTGTATAATTTTTGGACTGCTAGTGTTAGGATATAAACCCTATCAAATTTGAACCGTTGACCTGTATGTTAGCACCCACTGCCAACGACACTTAAGTTGCTTAATTCAATTTTATAGTGTAATTAATTGAAACTTGCTGTTTCATTAATTAGATTTAACACATAAAATGTAGCTATATAAATTAATCTAAACATTTTCTATAAATAGGTTTATCACACTTTTTTATCTTCAAATAGATTCAACAAATTTAAAATTAAGCGATTATTTATTGGTGTTTATCTTTGTTTGCCTTAAATCGTATGAGTTTTTCAAATGGAAAATTATTTTTGTTTTTCTAATTAGTTTTTTGATTAAACAAAGCACTTTTCGTAAATGGTTAAAGAAAAGAAAAAAAATATAAATACAAAATATTAACTCTTAAACTCAAGAGTTTATTCATCTGCCTTAATCACATTATAATATATTTAATTAAATCAAGTTAAAAACTTCGTACCAGTAGAGGATCTCATGTGATGTCGGAACTTTGCGCCAAGAGAAGTGCACAACCAAGCAACAAATGTCTATTGAGTACGTAAAGGAAGAACTTATGGAAACTGTTCATGGAAGTGTGAAGTGCGTATCTATGCTGAGTACACGTATTTGGATTTCTAGAACCACTTGTGAGCTAAGTGATCCGATAAAACTTTCTCAGCAACTTTATTTCATTGCATTATTTTCTTTTCGGTTTTGATTACCAAAGTTTACGAAATTATAGTTTATTTATTTTTTCATTCATTTACCCATTTATTTACAAACATTCGCATTCACTCGCTACTTATGATGCGAGTATCTCATAAGTTCATATATATTTCTGTACTCGTACAGAGGAGTATGTGTGAATGTGTGAATTTCCGCAGACCAAACGGAACGGATATGAAATAAGTTTTGTTTCAGTATCTTAAACATTTATTTGTTTGTTGTTGTAAACAACTTATTTAGCTTTTAATAAAGTTATAAAATTCATAAGATAGCCGAGCCCAAATTGGCGTGTGAATGTTGTCTGATGTATACGAAAACACAATTTTAAAGTTAACACACATTGGTTGTAGGTCAAGTAAAGTTCTATTACTGAGTACAGTTAAATATTTATTTAAGTTTGTTATACGTACTAAATGCGCACATTTTCATACTAATATTTCATTTATCATATATAATACTAGCGCACACCAAAAGTAAACCAAAACCAAACCAAATGTATCCTTGTATCCTCGTATCCTCGCATCCTTTTGTATCACCTTAAGAGTAGCAAAAGTTTCTTCGATATGTTGAAATTATTTTCATTTTTTGTTGTGGATTTATCTTTCATTGTATATCGGTCTCAATACTCTCAGCAGAATTATTTTATTTTATTATATTTCTTCACTTTGGTAACTTCTTGAAACTTTTCTAATAAATATTCTACAGGCATAATCCTGTTATCCACTCAATATGCTGCTTTTGTAATTCAATTACTGTGCACTCATTTGTTCACAGGATATTAAAATTATTCGATACGGTAAGAGTTACAAGACATTTGGAGTCCTTAACAAAGCAGAAAATTTATCGATTTTGTTGTGCGATTATGAATAAAATTTATATTAAAATGTTATTTTCATCTATTTAGCTTTGCATAAACTAATCAACCGAATAAGATTGTAAGGAAAAATTTATTCAGTACTTACGGCGTTCTTGAAATAAAAATCCTTGGATAAATCAATAAATGACAAATCAATTTAAAGAAACGAATAGATTAGATTAGATTATGCTGGCAGACCAAAAAGGCCACGCGTAGACCATTAAGGTCCATTGCGATACCAGATCAGAGTCTTATTTTAGCGATTGTATGCACCACTCAGGATGCGCGTTTCATCAGCAAAATTTTTTAGGATTCCAACAGAAACCTCTGGTATGTGCTCCAGTCCTGTAAAACTGACAGCCCCCAAGTATTTTTGTCGAGTTCTCGAGAGAGCCGGGCAATTACACCGTATATGCTCCAAAGAAATGCATAAGTGTAATAAAAAAAATTTCAAAAACTATCTAAGGATATATTAGATATATATTCACTTTAATGGAGTAAATGGATTTAAATTTTATTATATATTATTATTAAAATTAATGTCGTGAATCCGCCCAACAACTGGTACTGCGGCCAAATGAGTACTATTATAAAAAATTCACTTTTTATTACAGAAAGCTCTTTAAAGCTTTGTGAACAAAGTCCAAAACTAAATCTGGAGAAGAGCTCTTAATCTGTTCTGGTGATAAAAATTCCATATAAAATAAGTTTCTTTTGTGCTTTGTCAATGCTGTACAGTCACAAAGAATATGCATAGTTGTTTCCTCATCTTCGAGGCATGATCTGCATTCCGCATTAGCAGATAATCGTTGCTTTGAAGGTAATATATCAGACCATAATGACATGTAATGAAACCTGTTATCAACCTTAAATCACATTTTAAGAATTTAAGAATGTTTTTGTAGGTGTACGGTTTTATCAGTGCTTTGCCTTGTCTAAGTCGTGGGAAGTGTTCCCAGTACTTTAGCCGCATATGATTTTGCCTTTTCTTGATAATTTGTTTTGTACTGGCCCAGTTTAACCCACAAAAAGGTTGAGAGCCTGTGCAAGCAGTTCTAGCTAGCTCATCAGCTTGTTCATTTCTCAAAACTGAATAACAAAGGTTAGTCAGTATAATAATATTGACATAAATATATGTGTATTGTATAGCCAAATATGGTAATGATTGTTAGAAGTTAAATATATATTCTTTGAAGTAAATATTCAAATTTCTATATTTTGCCCGACATAGTGTTTATAAACATAAACACTGTTGTATCTAGATTAAGTTAGACTATTTATTTAGACAAAATGATAAAAATTGTATAAAAACAAATAAGGATATATTTATTCGAGTAAATAAATAAATGCAAAATGGCTGCATTTACTTCGATTACTGGTTGTCTACTTCACCTTTTCGATTGTACTTTAAAGGAACACTCTATAATCTGTTTCAATCTTTCTGATCAGCTTTATTTTCTAAGCTTTAATGACCTTTTGAATTATCCACTGAGGAAGATCTTAAGCTCAACGTGCTTTTATTCAACTTGATTTCATTATATGACAGGATACTGCAAAGATGAGCTGAAACTAAGTTTTCTTTCACAGTTTTAAAAGCATATCGCTTTCTTATCTAATTTGAATCTTTAAAAGTACACCGTTGTCTCTGCTTATTTGAGAACATTAAAGGCTATCGATCTCTTGTCTTCTTTGAGTTAAAGCACAAATAAGAGCATTTATAAGAAAAGTCAATTTTTAGAGCAGTTTTTAGTTGTAAATTAAGAATATCCTAATTAAATTTGATGCTTTGTACTTAGCTGAATCTAAGATTTTAGTCGAACATGTCCCTCGGTGCCTTCGTCATTAATTAATTCTGTTATCTCTAATTTGTCCTTGCAATTTAAAGGAACACTGCAACCAACGTGCAAATTAATTTCAACTAAAATAAATTTTTTTGGTTTTGCTTTTGCTACTTTTTTTCCGTTTCCGTTTAATTTATTGCAACCAACAAATCAGCACTAATTGCTGACTTTTATTGTTGTTGCTTTTATTGTTTTATGAGTCAATTTATTTGCTGTTTTGTTGCTACTACGAACGTGTACTTTGGTGCCAAGATTTCTGAAATTTATACAGCAATTTAACTGCAACTCATGCTAGTGCTGAGATGCTTGAGGAGACATACAATACATTAGCTCTTGTTCCAATGCATCAACAACCAAAACTGCAACAAAATTTCAGAAGTCTTTCAGAAGTCTGCCAGAGACAACAGGCAGAAAACACATCTACGTCAATTTGCATATAACATTCTATAGATATGCATGAAAGTCACATACAAGTTACATCAATTTTACAAAAGCAATCCTTGCCAGTGTACGGAATCAATATAAACCTTTTTAAGATATTTGTACTAAACAAAACACTTACGGCATACAAACAAATTTTTCACATTTCTGTTTAACTTTCTAAATTAAATGTGAACAATTTTTAGATAAGATACACACTGGTAGATACGTACTAAAGATAATTTCTACTTTTCTCTTCAAGAGCATCGTCCTTTAATTTCCTTTTTCGGATTCGGATTTATAAAAGATTGAAGAGGCACTGGCTTAATATTTACCCACTTAATTTGGGTCAAGTATTAAAGCTTCAATTGCCGTGCATAAAAAATCTTGGATTGTATTCCAGATACTAAAAAATACCCCAAAACTTACATATTGAAAAATGACACACTTTACGGCACACACGTATCTGGATGTGTATTTAAGAAGACATAAACAAACCGATTCAATGTAAATTATTCATCACCAACATTACTCATGCATTTGCTTGAATATTTGAATATTTGAATATTTGAATATTTGAGTTTTTAGTAAAATTGGCATAGAAATGGAAGTCTCTTTAGCTCTTCATACTCGTACTTTGATAAATTGATTTTGATGTGCGTCATATAAATTTTTAATTATACACCTATGAGAATATTAAAGAGCAGCACATGAATTGACAGGATTATGAAGTGATGCAATAAACAAAATTAATTCTAAAATAATTCTTAAAAATTCATGATAAGCTTAAATACCATGTACATTTATATCTAGGTACTTACTTTACAGCTAATCAAACGTACTGCTTTAAATTATTTACATACAAAGACAAGTAAATAAATTATTAGAAAATCATAAATCACATTTTAAAAATCACTTTTCATAATTCATCCATTTTTTTTTCACAACACAATCTCCTTACAGTACGATATGTTTTATACTTAGATTTTCTAGTGCTTTGATGCGTTCCAAAAAATATAATATAGTTAACCCCAGAAATAAAATCATTATCATCAGAAGTCACTTTCTTCTTCCTTTCACTAATTTCTTAACTAATTTCTTCAACAAATGTGTTGGATGGTATGATTCATATCGGTATTCAAGATACAACAATATTGGTCTGAGCCAACCAGTCATATCGGATTTGGGTTGGTTAACGCTGTAATAAACTTTTCTTTAGAAGAGACTAAATATCTCCTAAATTTATAAAATCGGATTTAAAAATAATGATTGGTGACAATTAAAAAATGTGTTTAGGACTTTCAACAACCAATGGTGCAGATTATATCTTTAAGATAAGGACACATTGTTACGTATCCTTAGAGAATCAAATCAGGCTTCGACAATGATGCTAACCATCACCTAACTGGAAAGATGTCAGCTTTATTAAACTGTTACGAACTATTCAGAGAAGAAGACCAAATATTTTATATAGGTATGTAAATAGATCTCCCTTGCAAATAAGCGTGCTTTGCGATTATACCAACATATTTTTCATATTTTTAAATAAAGTTCTGCACAATATAGTAAAATAGTTATGATTAAATAGTGTAAGTAGTCAAACATCAATTCGAAAAATATCAAGACTTTCCTAAAAGAAAAAATCCCTAGGGGATTATAAATAACGCAGATTGCAATATGTAGTTCATTAATGAACGCAGTTAGTGACCAACAGCTTTGATGTTCAAGCCCATTAAATACTAATACTACTGCAGCGTGAACTCTAATACTATTTTTCACCCAAATATATATTTGAATAAGACTAAATAATAATCGGTGTTGATTATTTGTTTTAATAAAAGATAATTTTAAATTTTAAAATTTATGTTCTGTAATTTTGCATCCTAGGATATTATGGCAAGTATTTATACTAACTTTGTATGTTATACACTTGAGTCCATGTTTGAAATTTGACACACAGGGCTTATGTCCTTTACTTATAGACTAAATTTTGTGTAGATATGCTTATACTAATAGCGGCTTTCAAAGACCAATGAATATGGATATTTTTAACGTATTTAATTTAACGTATCCGAAACAGCTGTATGATCAGTCTTAGATTAAATATTTAACATAAATTTATAAATGTAATTTTTATTTAAAAAAATATTTTCAATTTTTATATGCTAAATTAACGACCTAAGCCCAGTAATAATAAAATAACTTATTGAATATTGGTCCTAATAACAATTTAATAAAACTTTATCTTAAATGTAATAAAAATATTTTTTTTATAAAATTTTATTTTAAATTTTATATATGTTTTTCTTTATTAAAATTTAATTCTTAATTTCATATCATTTTTTTTAATAAAACTTTATTTAAAATTATGTAAGAACTTTTCATAAAATTTTATGTTTCTTTTAATAAACTTTTATTTATTTGATTTTTTTTAATAAAATTTTATTTTCAATTTTATATAATTTTTTTAATAAAACTTTATTTTAAATTTTATATCTGGTTTTTTTATTAAAATAAAATTTTATTTTAAATTTTATTTTAAATTTTATATAAACTATTTTTTTAATATTTTTTTAAATTTTTATAAATTTTGTTTATATAAACTATTTTTTTAATTTAATTTTATTTCAAATTTTATATAAACTATTTTTTTAATAAAATTTTATTTTCAATTGTATATAATTTTTTTTTTTATAAAATTTTGTTTCAAATTTTATATAAACTATTTTTTCAATAAAATTTTATTGTTTCAAATTTTATATAAACTATCTTTTCAATAAAATTTTATTTTCAATTTTATATAAACTATTTTTTTAATATTTTTTTTAATTTTTATTTCAAAATTTATATAAACTATTTTTTTAATTAAATTTTATTTCAAATTTTATATAAACTATTTTTTTAATAAAATTTTGTTATCAATTGTATATAATTTTTTTTTTTAAAATTTTGTTTCAAATTTTATAAAACTTTTTTTTCAATAAAATTTTATTATTTCAAATTTTATATAAACTATTTTTTTAATAAAATTTTATTTTCAATTTTATATAAACTATTTTTGTAATAAAATTTTACTTCAAATTTTATATATGTTTTTCTTTAATAAAATGTAATTCTCAATTTTATATTATTTTTTTTAATAAAACTTTATTTAAAATTATGTAAGAACTATTTTTTTTAATAAAATTTTTATATGTTTTTTTTAATAAACTTTTATTTATATGATTTTTTTAAATAAAATTTTATTTTCAATTTTATATAAACAAAGCAGAAAATTTATTTTAAATTTGCTGTAAATTTGCTTTGAAATTTATTTAAAGATGTTGTACAGCATAATTAGATTTTCCAAACAATACTTGAAGACAACGAAGTATTATATGTATATGTAAGTATTATAAAATTAATATATTTTAAATTTAATAGCACTAAATTGTTTTCATATTGATTTTCTTATCAAAAGTAAAAACACAATTGCGAAAATTGTCGCCTACTTCACAGCAACAATCGCTACTATTGCAATATTCCATTGCTCATTGTCACTTACATTGTCGTATTGTTACGTTAATTTAAATTACAGTAAAGTGCTTAGAATATCTTGTCATTTAATTCCATGCTTCTGTGCTACCTAACGCCCGCCTGCGAATATTTTATGCAAATCCTGCTTCCTGACGCATAATTTCTAGGAAGCACACAAAATACATTAAATTGTCAACAACTCAGCAGGCACAAGTCGGTAAGTCAATGCAATGGGAGGGACTGCTGAGCTATGCCTTTGAAATTGTAGTCTTTAAGCTTTTTTTGCGTGGAATTAGATAAAAACGTTAAGCATGTCCTTGAGCCTTGCGTGGTTCCTTTTCTCATTCTATTTCTATTTCTTTATTGGTGTGCTTAGTGTTTTCATTACTATCAGCTCTGGCATTGCTCCTACTGAAGGTTGGCACAGACAATACAAATCCAGACAGACGAAGTCTCGAACCGTTATGGGTTACGAGCTAGACGAATTTAATCCCTAAATACAATAAAATTACGTGATAAACTTTTTTTATTATTTTTATGTTATTTATTATTTTTGTCTAATTTTAATAGGCTTTCATTGCTTTTCTATTATTATATACTAGTTCTCTAGCTTACTTACCATATATAGTTGTGTGGAAATAATTTGATTGCTCCAATATTTAGGGAATACCACTTAAATTAAGTTAAGTATAAGCTTTTGTTTAAATTTTTTTGTTCACAATTCCCTTTCAGGTGTTGGGCTTTATTAAGTTTACAAATGATTTCGAATATTATTTCTTTTGGATTAGGATTCAAAAAAATTTTTAAAGTAACATATATAACATTTATATATATATATATATTTTATATAGTGACAAAGAAGCTATATTTAAAATTTAGAGGGGCTTCGAATAGCAAAGAAAGAAAGGACAAACACAAAAATTTACTTTAATTTTATTAAAACTTGGTTGATGATTAAAATAATTTTTAGTTGGTTAATTTGAGATCAATAAATAAATATAGGTTTATATAGTGAACCATATAAATTACTTTGTTGTTATTTACTTTGTTGTATAAAATTATCTGCTTCAAAGTATGTTTTTTTCATAATTGATCGTTCAATATCTCATAGATAAATACCTAAACATCATATTTAGCTATATATTTTGTACAAACTATTTTGGATAATTTTTTTAACCATTTAAAGTTTTCACGTCACTTATTAAACATTTAATATTTTAACACTAAAAGCAAAATAAAATTAAAAATCCATATGCCGCAACGTAAACCCATAAAAAGTGACCTACACACGTACTCATGTAAAACATTCATAGAAGCAATATCCTTACACATCCACAGTCGCACTCACTAAAAGCAGATAAAGTTCGCTTGTCAACAGGTGCCTATAAAACCCAGCAAACCCAGCAAACCCAGAAGATTTTTCATTATTCTTGAATTTTTTCACCTCATAATTTTGTGTGAATTTATGGTCAACATCTATGGAAGAGAAAATCGGCAGCATGCAACATAAAGTAACCTTCGGCAGTATTGACCTTTCAATACGAAAGCCAACAGAAGAAGTATGGGACTCTATGAGTGGGTAAGTGTGCGTGGCGATGCTCGTAGTCGGGAGCATAAAAACGTTAATGGAGCTGCTGTCAAAGTACATAAATCAGTGATAAGGAAATTGCATTCGTTACGAGATTCCTGCGATGGCAGCGCTGACGACAGTTTTCTTTCGGCTTTTCACTTTTATAAATCAATGCGTTTACACACACATAGTTGCATGTAAAGGTACGTACACCTAGGGCAACTTCATTACTTTATGCATGGGTAGCATCAAGTAGAAAAGTCATTTGAACAATCCTATTGACAATGGCAATGGAGTACGCAAGCAACTTCCCATAACGGAAGTCGCAGGAAACATCAAGACGAACTGTCAAATGTTCTACTTTCACATTTTCCTCTCATAAAGTTCCAAAAGAGCTAATAAAAGGTTTTTATGACAATTTTTATTAGCTTAGACTAACTATAAATTATGAGTATGTTGTTAAGTTGGAATTGTGGCTACTTGAAATTTTTTGTCCTTGCCATGATAAAATTTGTTGAGGTTATGAGAACTCATTCTCTATAGAAATTTAACATAGATTTAAGTTGTGACTATAAAAAGACAGTATGTTTCTTATATAGAAGAATTTAAAACATTTGTCATGATTGAAGCTTTAATAAAAATATTAACATATTTGTTGTTCTTCTATACTAATTTTATACCAATTTTATACCAATTTTATACTTATTTAAAAGTGAAATATTTTAGTAAGAATAAAGTTGTTTTAGTTTCTTAAAAATTTTAACTTCTATTTCGATTGTTACTTTTAGTAAATTTCAATACTTATTACGAAAAATTCACTTTTGCCTTCATCAGGAGTATTCCTAATATCAGGAGGAAGGTTAGAGAGGCACCCTAAATAATGACCCGTTATGATGAAAAACTAACATATAATTTTTTTGGTAAAATGGATTTCATGACTTTCCTTTTTAAACTTAATATATATATATGTATGATATGAAAGCAATGAGTTTTTTGGATCATCGGTTAAAACATTCCACAGGTAGTAGGTACAAGCTTTTTAACTGACTTTCACGTTATCAAAATGGTATCCCTTTATTTGGAAATTTATGAATAAGGCATTAGATACCATAAATAACCATAATAAATATGGAAAATGCGGGTCAGTATCGATGAAAGTAATATTAGAAAGATTTGGTAACTTTCGAATATTTTTTAATGCGGTTAAGTATGTGTTTCATCTCGAATAAAGTTTACAAAATTTTGATAAGTGCCATTCATTACTCTGTCATGCTATATTCGCATAATGAAAATATCGTAAACTTCCCAAACAGCCAAGCTACTATTAAATCTCTGATGAGCGCTATAGCTATATACTCAACAATTCGAGAATGATGGGCCACTTTTAAACAGCTAACTAGGCTTGTCAGTATTCAACTCGCAAATGGGTGCCTGAACACATTGAAATCATTTGCAATCGTAGGGCAGATGAGATCAGACACTCTGCTTTCTAACATTAAGTTCCCAGGTATATAGTATATATATAAATATAGTTCAATAAATTTAGGCAGACCATCTTGCCGGATCTCAACCTAGTTCAAACTGGGCAAGTAACGTACTAGCTAGCTGTTTAAAGTTGAATCTTCTAAGCATTATGATATGCTATTCGATGAGTCCAGCCTTTAATGACTTCTGTCGAGGTTGTGGCTCTACGGATGAGAAACTGTACACCATCTCATGTGTCGCTGTCCATCCTTGGGTAGAAGAAGATTTAAAATCTTTTCGGCCACATTTTTCACCTATCTGGCAGAACTGTCGTCCTTGAAAAATAGGGACTTGGTTAAGATTATAGGCTTGTCCGGTTAGATCATTTTAATGTAAATGTAATAGTTGAACTGCAAATATGCTGATAGCACTCCCCAATGATATGCAAACTAACTCTGTGCAAAGTAGTACTCATTTTTTCGATATTTTACTCATTTTGAATATAAAATACCAATTTTAATTTTTATAAAATAAAAATGAAACGCCAGGTATAACTAAACGACACTTAAAAATTAAATGAACTGAATAACGTTGAGTTCTTAGTGCACCTTTTATTTAAATACATAATATAGTATATTTATATATAGTATACACATCACATACATATTCAGGTATTTAACATAATAAGTGGCCATTTACTTATTCAGAGTGAGTATTTTAAAATATCCTAACATGCGGTCTTTCTCTTCAAAGTAAGTCCCCACAAATGTAATGCGAAAATTGTTCGTCGTTTTCAATTTCTTTTATTTTGTAGCTTTTACTCCTATTTCACATATTGAAATTAAATAAAATTTTGTTATTTATTTATTTTCTGTTGATATCTATGTCGATACTTACGTTACCTGTAACAGCATCATGAGAATAGTTAACTGGCATGTGACAAAGTAGCACTTCGATTGAATGTAATGGCATATCGTAGAACATTGGAGACTTGTAGCGTACACAGGCAATAGTTTTTAACGAACGCCGTTGCAGGTGTGAAGGTGTGAAGGTCCGACAACCTAGGACCAAGGCAATCACAATGTGTTTGTGTTCAAGCTAAAGGAAGAGAGTAAGCATTACAAAATGACAACGACAAGAACAACGATTGCAATAGTAGTGATATCCATGCGATGAGTTGCAACTCCGATTTTGTAGCAAACGTCACAATAACAATACAGCAACAACTTTGATACTATTATCAACATCAATTCTATCAATAGTTGACAGCCCCTACTGTGCTTATAAAAGCTGCACATGAAATTGTAAGCGTGATATCTATGCAACATTGCTTTCAGTTGGAATTTGTAGTGTATAAATAGATGAAGTAACAAAAACATTCAATACAGACAAACTTAAACCACTTGGCACAAGGGGCTACTAACAATCTAACAACTGTACTAAATGCATAAAATATATTCGTATATATACAAATACTCCTATTTGTATATACGTAACCGGGAACCGTTTTTGTTGGATATCTAAATGTGCATCCATGGCATAGAGCAAGCGAGGTGCATGGAGTTGTATAGTGCGAATTTGTGGAAAAATATATGCGATCAAAATATCAGACAACAATGACACTGCGATACCATTTATAATAATATATAATAAATAAATTTTTCAAAATTTAATAGAGTCGTGTGAAAGCACAAATGAATGGAGCATGAAATCCTTTTTAAAATTTGGATCGGATCCGACATGCAAGATGTGCATATTTTCAGAAGAAAATAATTAAAAATTTCAAAAAAATAAATTTGTTTAAAATTTAAGTGCATAAATGTAAATTTTTTATTTATTAATTATTTATATATATGTATTTATGAGTTTATAAATATTTCGTGAATGTAAACAAAACCGTATTGAATAGTTATGTCCAATCATTTTATTAGGTAAGGTACATATGTATATCACTCTCGCAGTTATTAGATGACTGAATTCTGGAAGTAGAAGTTCAGCTTTTGCTCAAAACCAAATAAGGAAATACTGACCCAAATATTTTTGTGTATTCCCGTAGTTTATATTATAATTGTGTTATGCACTGATATAGACTGTCGATTGAAGATTGCTGAAGAAATCGTATCTTGCTACCTTGTAAAGAAAATAAATCTCTCAGACTAAGGCCTTTCTACAATGCGACCAGTTTGATCAATTGTGCACCCCTTGTATTTAGACATTTAGTATCTCGAGGAACCGAACCATCTCCTTCGGATTGAGTTTTTGAAGGTCTTCTTCTGTGGCTTAGTGCATCACAGTTGGTGATCAGATATTCCATAGACTTTTCCTCATCACAGCAGAATCTGCAAATATATATGTCGGATATATCTATTTTGTGTAGGTGTTTATTGCAGGCAGCGTGGCCTTTTAGAACACCAGAGAGTGATTTTAGACTCTTCTTGTATACGTGAAGTAGGTATATTACACAGCATTTACTAGTTCACAAAACTTGTTATTGGTCTTAATATTGTAGCAGTTAATCACAATTAGATTTAATTACGAACTTCGAAACTGAGTCCTAATATACTGTTAGGTGCTGCTTGGAACCCCAATAAAATATATTTGTTTTCAAATTACTTTAAAATGAGTTTATATTTCGTTGAATTAAATCGTCTATTCAAAGGCAAAGTAGGTTTTTGTTTTTTTTTTGGGGTTGGAAAAGTATATATGATCAAATCGTGTTTATAAAAGATTGATTCGAGTCTCACCTAAGCGCGATTACGGTGATTAAACCAAAACATTAAAAAGAAAGGTAGGAATTTCTTTATAGAAGTGTTACTGTAGTTAATCAAGGGCTATTAAGACTACTCACATTTGTCGCAACGTTCCAAAAATTGAGTGATCTTTGCTCTGAAGTAACAATACATGTACAATACAATTCTAACATCACAAAGTCAGATAATCATTTTTTCTTTATTAAAATTTCTTTCTTGCTGACATGAAAGAGATCTCACAGCAAAACATTTAAAAAGATTTTGCTTGAGTTTTTCAGAGATAATACTCTGGAAATCGGAAAACGGATTAGTGATTATATTTTTAAATAGTAAATGTCTAACAAACATGTCAAATACTTTCGATCACATCTAATTATTAAAACATATGTACATAATATATATTCATCTCATAGTCTAAACTATTTAAATCCAGGATTTTCTCAGACTTTAATGCGTGTTCAGTGCTTTAATAAATAATTTGAATAACGAACTTTTAGTGTTTATGTGGTTGTCTCTGGTTCCTTCCTTTGCTCGACTGAAAATAAAATAAAGAATGAAAAATTTCAATTTTTTGTCTATTTGACTGCTTTTTGGACTTTACTGTGTGTGCATACAAATTTTGTCGTTTTTGTAGTTGTTATTGGCATCATTGTGGCTTTTACCATGTGACCATTGGATAATCTTCTATGGAATGGCATGGCAAAATTGTTATAAGCAAATTTCAAATTTTAGAATGCAAAATAGAGGAAAAAAATCCCACCTTCCACATATAGAATGATTTTTCCATTGTTCGCAGCCCATTTTACTTTAGCAGCAAGAGCTTCAAAAGAGCCATTATTATTATATTTTCTGAAATAATAATGCGAGCTTACGTGCCCTGCCCTTCGCATACTACTCCATCCATTATTTTGGACAAGTACGCAGTAACCGAAATCTGTACGTAGCATATGTGGGAGAATTGGACAGTGTCTTTTGCGTAATGTTAATGGACATTTGTGCTTTAAAATTCAATTGGCATAAAAATTTGGTATTTTTACAAAACATAAAAATATTTCACAAGATTTTATAACGAACTCACTTATATTCCAATTTATTCTTCGTCATTAGAAAAATATTTCAGCTAATAATAGATTCACAGAAGACAAACTGTTCAAATATGTTAGTTTTTGTTATAATATTAACTTAAAATGGGAAAGATATATTTAAATAATGATCATTGAGGTTTATTTATCCAAAGTTATGTAAATACTTTATGGAATGAACAGAGAAGGCAATACTTTCAATTATACTTCATTGCTGTACACACACATAAGATACGTTCTTTCAAAAGCAAATAGAAACCAATAAAAGTTTCCAATCCGAACCACACAGTCTCCTTACCCATAGAAACAGATTACTTATTTAATTATCCGTAACAACACACGTTAGGGTTTTTACCTGATGCAGTGCTGCTCTTCAGCTACCTCTGTTGAGTTCACGCTTTCTCCACTGTTGTAGATCAGATATAAACACCACTCCCTCAATTTATTCATTGTATGCGGACATTGTTTACCCTTTGTCTTCTTCTTTGGACTACTACTGCAACCAACTTTTTTGCTAAAGCTAGCATAGTCATTGTTGGTTAATATGTTCAACAGAGGCATTGCCATGATAAAGTTCGTATAACTCGTGGTTGATTTGGATACAGTAGTTATTGCCAACATGTAGAGGATCATAAATTATATGAAGATATCTATGTGATTGTGATCTATGTAGCATAAGTATTAGCAATCATGAGAAATTTAGGTTGCTTACTAAGACCACAGTAGAATCTATTGGTAGTGAAATTGCTTCTAATATAAATAGCAAAGCCAAAAAGGAAGAAGGGCTTCATACCCTTGAAATTGTGCTGAAAATATCAAGACATCCGATAGTTATTATAGACATCTCTGCCAGTAACTGAAGTATACTTTCGTTTACACTTCTTCAGGTCGAATCCATTTTCGTAAGAGCCACTACAGCATTCCCATCACACCTACTTTTATGTTGTTAACATTTGTAAACTATTGTGCCATTACAATAAAGACTTGAACTTTGCATGATCACTTCGATGTCGAAATTGAAGGGATTACCGGATAAGGGATCACATTATCTGCTTTGACGGAACTATAGCTATGTCTTTACAAAATTCTGCTGACAAATTTTAACTTTGCTGGGATATCGACCCGACTAATAATCAACAAAACATTTGTGGATGCTATATTCAGAATTTGGCGCAGCGTGAATGTCTGGTTGATGACGGAGTAATCACTTCAAGGGTCAGTGGTAAATCACTTAATTAGCGTATGGCTTCGAACTTTCATAACTGAAAGGAAGAAAAAACTTGACACGCTGATCAGGTGTTAAACTGATCCCGCAATAGTTAGTGAAGGACGTCGTGTCATTCAAGACAGAATGACATTAAAAATTTAATCGCAGGGAATACTTTCACAGTTGTAGCTTTGTAGCAAATTTTGCATAAAATTTAATTTTAACATCATTATGCTTTAAACATCAGCTATAGATAAAAAAAATTATAATTATACTTAACGCAGTTTAAGTGTTCTAACTTCGTCCTCATTTATTCAAAACTTTTTTGTAATTCATTTTTGCATTAACTCGCAAAGTATGAAAATTTTTAATTCACGTATCATAAGTTCTTAATCGAACTTTATCGAACACTTCGAAATTATAATGAAGTGTGCTGAATTGACTTAAAAACTAGTAAATTCGAACAGAGCCAGGCAGTCTGTAAAAATTCCTTTGAAGGAAAATTACACAGTTTTGTATTTGATTTTGCTTTCCAAGAACTTTATCCTTTCGATATTAAATTCAGCTTTCGTCTATGAAATTTCAGTCAGTAAATTCTCTACAGTCAGCACAAAATATTGAGTGATTTCAATTTATTTAAAATATTGCTTCAATTTAAAATATGAGAAAAACCTTCATTAAATACGAGATCTAGTAGAGTGCAATCAATTTATAGAAAATTAATAGATTTGAGGTTCTTCAATGATAATTTTTATTTGTTTTCGGTATTATTCGGTAGAGTACTTCCGCATCTTCGGTGGAAGGACCAGGTGACCAACAATTTAATGGCGCTCGGTACTACCAACTGGCGACAGTGAGCAACTAATCGGACTGGCTGGCGGAGACTACTCGATGCGGTCAAGCACGATTCACATCTCTAATAGCCAACTAAATAAGTAAGTATTATCTTATGCTTATTTCATCTTTTATTTTTTTTATCTTTTATCTTAATTTTATGTATCTCATATGTATGCGACATACCGTTTTATATGAATCGGAGATATTTAAAATTTATGATTTTCTGGATTTCTTTTCTTTTCTGGATTCTTTTTTGATATGTTGTTGTGCAATATATCTACATCCTTTTAGCTCACAATTCGTGTTCCTAACGATTAACAGTTTTTCGCCAATCCATTATTTTGCTTACTTCTTTTTCATTGTCTTTTATTTTGAAATTAAAATTTTGTTGCTTTGCATGCTTGTATTTTGTATTTCACGCAACTATGCGAGAATGTATGCAGCATGAAACTGCGAATCCCAAAGATATTTCTAGTTAAAAGTTTGTTGTAAATATTCTTAGTGAATTACCGTTATTAGCAGCAATATTTCAAAACTGAGATTTAAAAATAGTTTGTTTCGCTTTAACTTTACTGGGATTTGCCGTGCAATTGCTTCACGCTCTCGCAGCCTCTTGCTTTGCCATAAACTTCTCTTAAGTCATAAAGTAAAAGCAACTTTGTTATTTTCCTCAGGTGTGACCTAGAAACTTCCATCCTACATTCTTTATACAAACTAAATTTTAGAAAAATTAACTAAAACGTTATAAAATTTCAGTTTACTTATAAAGCGAAATTGTTTTAAAACAAAATTCTCGACAATTTTATGAATATTCAATACCTCGCAGATGCTTTACTGCCTGCAAGTAGATCTTTAAGATATTTTATATATTTGAAGTTCAGTTAAGTTTACTTAAAATTGAAACTTTTAAATTACTGTTTATAGTTTAGAGCATGTTTTGTATTTACAAGAAATATCCACATACACTTAGAAAGTGATTGACGAAAGTAGAAGGAGTTCATTGCTTAACAATATTGTACATAATCACATATGTATATATATTACACATTCAAATAGTACATTTAAATAGTAATATATAGTAAATAGTAATAGTACATATAAAATTCTAGAAAATAGTTATAAACCAAACAGATAGCAGAATCACTAAACAGCTTGCGATATACTTTCTAGGTAGAAGAAGTTTGTTTTTTGCTGCATGCTTGAATTTAGCCGCAGAGCATGAAGAAGATCTGAATTTAGAAGGAATGGATTGTCGGATTGACTGGCAACAGCGCATTCTCCTAAAACAGGATTGAGCTGATAGAGACAGATTTGTTTATAAGGCCAAAACAAGCTACTCAAGACAAATATACAGAGAACTAACTTACAATAATTGTTGTCTGTTTTTGAATTATTAATAAAGAATATTACTACTACTATAAACATGCATATAAGTATATGAGTATATATGTGTATATACATATGCAGTTTATATAATTAAGTACATCTTGAGTCAAAGTTTTCCATTCAAAATATAGTTAACTTGCCGCACAACATCCTTCGTATGAAATATATATCCATATTTTTGTATTTATACGTAAAATGACACGATTATCTACATCTAACGATCGAAAATTATTAATATATAATTGTTTTGTTGGAATTATATATGACCAATTGCTTTTAATGTAATTAAAGGTTTATTTGATAAATTTTTGTTACTTTATTCCATCAATACCACTTGTACTGGATTCCAGATGCTCTTTTAAAACTGAACTTTATTTGTGAAACTTAACAAAATTTTACATTGGCTTTTGCTTAATTTCTTCATTCGGCAAATATGGGTCTATCTGTATCTATTTTACTGACGTGAAAACTCTTTAAATTTATTGTCTCATCCTTTTTTATCAGTCACAGTAATCGAATTAACACACAATTTCAGCAATATTTTATACTCCTTTATATCGCTTTCTGCTCTGTTCCTTATGTGCCTTTAATTGTTTTATACATATTTTTTTCATATAAACTCAATGCGACACCAAAGAAACAAATGAACGAACAATGGCGCTAACTTGATTAATTATATATTAAAATGATAACCGAGCTTTATGCATTAAGCAGCCTTAGGGCAGGGAGTTCAGCACTGGTAGCAGCGGACTAATAGGTACACATGCTGTGCTCAATGCCTCAATGTCCTTTGCCTTCTTTGGCCTTTCTTCCGCAGCAACAATGGCAACAATTAAATTTCAATTTTATTTTATCGCTGGTTTACTTGAAGAACGGGAGCACTGCAAATTAGTACCGAGGCATTTAATTGGACATTAAATTTTAAGCTCCTTACTTAAAGCCTGATTTTGCTTTCATAGAGCATGTCGCCTTAAAGGATTTGCAGAACATTTGTTGGATATTTGTAGAAAACGAAGGCTTTTGAAGCACAACGCTTTGTGAGAATAGCAAACCAACGTTATTTCGCTGCCTTCCCAAATAAACGTTAGAAGAAAAATGGTTCAATAATATTTTAATTTCAATTTATGTTATTTTGACTATTACTCAGTCTTTTATACTCTCAGAAAAAAAGATGAACGGGAATATATAATTTTTTTCTTTTCTGGTACGAATGATTGCACTTTTAAATTTAAACAGCAAATCCTGTGCATGTTATGTAGTAAAAAAATGTTCAATTTATGTTTCTTGTCCTTTTCTGCATTTCACAAATTCCTTCGATTTCAGTCGAGCGCAAACAGTTGACATTTTGATATAAATCTGAAATAGCAGCTGCTCAAACATTAATGCCATTTTATAGAGAATTTGTCTCATGGCTTTGTTTCTTTTTTTGCTTAATATATTATATTCCGATGGAAAATTCTTTAACATCAGTGAAGAAAAAGTTCATTATACATATAAAATATTTTTTAAACGGATTCGAATAGCAAAGAAAAGACAACAACAAAATACAATACTGTTTCAAGTACTGCCGCGTACTCGTCATCAGTGGTCTTAGCAAATATTCGAATTTCTTTTAAAATAGTTTATAGTAACGCGATTAATAATAAGTATTAATATATCATCTTCAAGCTATACTTTTTAAGCTACTTAGTAAAGAGCTGAACTAGATATTCTCCTTCCATGCCATGCTCAAACGTTTTAGGGCTTCAAATATAATCGCTCGCTGAGTTTTTTAGGGCATTCCAATGCTTATTTCAGTATTCCGATAAAAACTTTAGCGACCCAGAAAGTTTAAATAAAGTTGAATATCGTTAATAGATAACAGTTATTCAAATAGAATATGTAATTCGATTCTTACCAAGCTCCTACCGGTTATTTTTCAAAAGAAAATAGCTTCTACATACATGGGTTATAGTGCTATTTTGCTTAAGTAATTACATTATCCTGACGTCAACTTTAATAGCCAACTGAAGCTAATCCTTATTTGGTTTCCATAAAAAACATTTGTGAAAAGTTAAATCTTTTTTGACGAAATATTGCAATATTTAAATATAATTTTTAGTTGAAAGAAAGTTTATAAGTTTTTGTCGTTATTTGGTTAGTTTTATAAATTTTTTGTGTTTAATTTTTACTGAAAAGTTCGTGTATGAAAATGTTTTCGCAACTTTCCAAAAACTGCCAACATTCGTGGTCAACATATGTAAATTGTGTGATATTGCAAACTTTTTTTGTGTCATTTGCTGGCTCTGGTGTTAGGAATCATATGTATTTGCTGTCGTGTAGGATTCCAGAGCACCAGCAATTGGCTTCTGAGAGTTCCAGACCAAGACTACTTTAATTTGCGCATATGATTTGTTTTAAAAGCTGATTAGGTGCAGGAAAAAAGGTTGATGTGCGATTAATACATTCAAAAAATTTAAATGATTAAAAAAATAGATTACAAAACTTTATTGTCCAGATCATAAACTAAACTGAAACATACAACAACGTCATACAACTACAGTATTTCATGTTACATATATGGTAATCACTTCGCTTGTCAGGATGGATGAGAGTGTTGTTGTTACCGCTATACTCGTTCTTCAACATTCTTCAACTGTTTGCTGATATCAATAACTGCATGAATGCTATTGAAGTAGCAGTACTTGTACTCTGAATATTCTCATGTAGTAAGGGTGTTAGGCACGTCTTGCACATCTTAAGTAATAACTATTTTAAGCCAATGGTCGTCACAAAAACACAGGTACAAACATGCAGGAAGCCGTGGAAGACCACAAATACTGGCGCGACAGACTCAACGTTTCAACTGACAGTAACGGAACAGTGACCTTTATAGAAGAAAATTGCTATACAAAGCGTTAAGATCCTTTTAGGAAACAAAATCCATAGTTTGCATTACGGACTGTATGTCGAAAAATTTAAATAAATTCTTAAAATGTGATTCTTATTCAAAATTAATTAAAAAAGTACAGCGTTCTGCAAAGTTGCACTTTAAATGTGCCATTAAAATATTAAACTATGAATAACTTAGTACCATATGTATTATTAAACCTATTATTGTGTTGAGGGAATTCGCACTGTAATCTGTGTGAAGACTGTTCAAGTTTCGGGAAACTCCCTGGGAAGTTTTTCTTCATGTTAATTTTTTTGTTTAATTTAAATTTTTCGTGGTGAAATAATTTATATTTAATATTAATTTATTTTTGAAATATTTAAACATTTTTTTTTTTTGAAGAATGAATGGAAATGTTTTCTGAATTGTTCTATTGTTGAGAGAACGTGCTGACCGTGTCATATAATCTTAATATAGATTCTTTGAAAAAACGACAACTCTTTTAAAACATAAACATAAAAAAAATAAAATAATAAAAAAGAAATTTTACACACGCATTATGCGCCAAAGTACATCGCAGACATCCCGTCTTTAAGTCAACGTCTTTAAATAACAGCTTTAACCCTTCTGGGCTACACACGTATCCTTTAAGTTGCTTTGAAATTATTTCCCAACTGTTGCTGTTATGCGTGCTGAATTGCAACTCCTTGGACATGTAAGTGCGATTATTGGGAGTCGGTTTTTGTTATTGTTATTGCAGTTGCCACAGTTTTTAAATATTTTGGCGTCTTCTGTAGATTGATGAAAGAAATACGTGCTACTTTAGCTAAATTACTTAATTGCTTGAGTTGTTTTCGACACTTTTAAATAAATTTCTTTCTATTATTATTATTAATTTTATAAATACATATATTTTTCTTTTTGTTTTCACTTACTTCAAAGAACGTGCTATCCATTTTTAGTTAAAAGGATAACACGAATATATGCTAGTGTTGTGCATACTTTATTTAGGGCTTGACGATTTTGTCTTCATATGATTACTTACTTAAATTTTTGTAAAGTAATACATTTATTTAAGTTCTTATTTAATATTGAAGAATACAAGAAGAATATGTGTTCTACAAGAAGAATACATTATTGACAGAAACTAAAAAGTGGCTCTCATTACTCAAAGAAATGCGAAAGTGGTGCAGATGGGCGGAAGCTTGACCGATTTCAAAGAGGAAGAGGTGTTCTTCTAGTTGATATACTACACATGGTTACAGCAGGCATCAAACGGTGCATAAAGCACTCCAACTCCTCTATCATACAAAAACAAAAGCTTTTGAGTTTTATTAGGATAAAAGGATTTAACTCTGCTGCCCTCATCAAATTATTTAAGACACTTATCATTTATACCAGGTTATCTAAAATTATATTCAATTACTTCTGTAAATTTAAAAAAAAATCGACATAAAACATTATTTTATCACAATTTTAGAAGACAGAAATTAATTCTAATTAGCTACCCTATGTCAGCCTTATGCCGACAATTGAGGCCCTATGCTCCAGTAGGAAAGAGGAATAGCAAGTAAGTAAGTAAGTAAGTATTGTGAGCCAAAAAATCAATTATTTAAAAATACTTAAATTTGTTGTTGCAATTCACTACTGTTCGAAACTTCTCTCTATTAAATACACCAGTTTCTATTAAGCAAAATAATCAATGTCGTTGTAACTGACGTCAAAATCAAAGGTTATATGAAAGTTGATCGAGTTGAGCCAACGAAATATTTGTCAGAAAATAGTGCAAAGTATTAATTATGTTAAAAGTATATTACATCAACAGATAAAGAATCTTTGTACTATTTTGAATATAAAGTTAATGAAACTTAATTTAGGTTGGCGGTAGTAGCAGCTATATGCACCAAAATTCACCTTTGATTATATATGGTTAGATAGATATTGAAATTTTCAACTACTTCAGGAAAGTTGATATATTTTTGTTCATTTGTTTATTTACTTAATTAAAATTATTATTGCTTTAAATATATTTAATTATAACAATTATCTAATTAATAAATAAATTAACGCATTTACATACCATTCTAGGAACTGGGCTCCAGACATTGATCTGACATTGGCAGTAATTAGGTATATATTTTTTGTTTATGATTATTATCAGTTTTCTTGAGGATTTGTGAAAAGGACTAATGACCATCAACAATAATTCCAATGGGATGAAATTATCAGTTATAATGTGCTGTGTGCAATTTCAATTGGTTTATCTATTATATTTTTGTAAGAAATCATTTATTATATATACTTTATCTTGATATAGTTTCTACATATACATATTTTTTAATATATTACGTATATTAAGGTTTATTTAGGCACTTAAACTGTTCAGCATTGTGGAATTTAATTTGTTCTATTGTCTGGTATCGAATTCTATTGTTTTTAAATGTTTTAAACCTATACGTCTATTTTGTGTATTGATAATTAGTATCAAATTTTAATTAAAATAATTTCATTGGAATTTTTATTTATATGCATTTATATTTAAATCACACAAGACTTTTTTATATATCATTTTGATAAATTAAAAAGCTTGAATAAATTTGCATATACATTGAATGATTTTATAGTAAACTAGAAAAATGTGACATCAAGTGTATATAATATATTTAGCAAATCTCAATCTAGAAAAATAAAATAAAATACAATAAAGAGTATTGTATGCAAATTTGATTTTATTTAATTATTATACAATTTTTGATTGAACAAAAAAGCCAATATGCACTTAAAATTGAAATAAGATTTTAATTTATTTACATAATTACGGAGTAAACACTGGAAATCCATTTCGGCTTTTTCAAATTTTATCGAAAATATTAAAAAAATTATAATTATTTTTTTATACAGAACAAAAACCCTGGTGACAATATCAGTCCATTAATTATGAAAAAATATCACTTTAATAAGTTCAATAATTTTTAACTATTGTCTTAAACCCCTTGGCCTCTCGACGATTCTTCTAAGTTTTGCCTTTTTTTTTGCTTATGGACATATTTAATTTAAATGAAAATTTTTTCCCAATTTACTTAAATTTATACAAAAGTATTGTACAAATTTATTTATTGATTTTCTTTAGAAACTAGTTATTCGTCCATTCTATTTTAAATTATCCAGTTACCGAATTTAGTGGTTTTAACTTAACAACGGTAATGAATAGTAAAATGTGCCTCATGTTCTTCGTAAGATCTTTGGTACTCTACGAGTTGACGACGACTGTCGCATACGAATGAACCACGGCTATACGAGTTTCATCACGACATTGATATAATGCAGCGAATTAACATCCAGCGGCTTCGCTAGCTTGGTCATGTCGTGAGAATGGATGAAGAAGCTACAGTGAAAAAAATGTCTGAAGCAGATGTTGGCGGAAGAAGACGTAGAGGTAGACCGTGTCTCTAGTGGAGTGATCAAGTTGAGGGAATACTAATTGGACTTGATATACGAGACTGGAGAAGGTGCGCATGCAGCAGAGACGCCTGGGGAGACATGCTCGGTAACGGGTTGTTATATAAATAAGTAAATAAGTAATGGACCAATGTAACCATCTCTAAAAATATTCTAACATAAAAAATGCTTGCACTCAAAGGAACCGTATATTTCGGGTATTAGTCGCAATAGAGTCATACTAAGGTTAATACTAGCATTATTATATGATTACTATAACCATACAATAAAAAACATTTTACTAAAACAGTCTGAGTTTACTTTGAATTTTCATAAAATATCTTAAAAAAATGTGTTAAATAAAAATTTATAGAAAATCAATATCTAAAATGTACAGTATATTTTCTTATTAAACGTTGAAGCAGCAAGCTACAGCAAAACTCTTAACAATGGCTTCTTTTGGATTTGCATTTCTTAGGAAAATGATAAGCGGGAATATTGTTACAATAACAGCTATCGCACTCACTAAGTTACCGGAAAAGTTCCAAAAAGCACGTGCATCTAGGAATGTTTCTGTTCAATCCAAAGCTGAACAATCTATTCGAGCAATGATCAATTATGATGCCACTTTAGTCACTGGAAAGGATATAGCTTACTGTGGTTTGCCAAATAGTAGACTTTTGCGTCGTCCCATCATCGTTCGCAAACCTGCAGAGTCTTAGGCTTGATTCTGGACTGACCATCCAAATGAGGACCATATATTTGTTGTATGCTGACTGCTTGCATAAGAAAGTATTTTATTCATCCTTATTGATGTGATAATAAAATTTAGTTGAATTTGAACGCAGCCAAATTTTTTATATGAAATAAACAATTTATTTTATTTTAATTTTAACTTCAATTTATGTGCAAAATTTTATTTCAACCCAAGGCAAAATTAATATATATAAAAAACAGTTACATATAATTCAACAAGTTTATCTTGAGGTAACATAACCTAACCAAAACTTGGTTAGGTTAGCTTACAGTCGCAGCCTTGTAATACTGCGGATGAGACACTGACTATACACCACTAAAGTAAGAAATCTAAAAGAGCTAGTGCACGAAGTACGTCCCTTTGGGAAAAGGTGACTACCAAATGGCTATGACAATATCCCTAACTTTTAAAAATGACAGCTCTGTCAGGTCAGTCTGTAAAGAAGTTCCGAAAATTATGAATTTTATACCAGCCATTAATAGACACTAACACATAAAGTGGAGTACAGTTTTATCTTTATACGCAGAGCCACAGCTCCAACAAAAGTCTTTGGAGATTAGATCAACAACAAACACTGATACCGTGTACTAAAATAGTTCTACTTTAGTTAAAGCAGGTGACTGAATTGAATTATATATAAAATTGACCAGCTGAGTTTTGTGATCAGGCAAATATATTTTTCTATTCAGACTTTCCTTACCAAACCCATTAATGTTTAATTGCCAGTTAAGGCATAGCAAAGGCTATATCTAAATCTGAAAAGTGAATATCAGAGAGCAGCGAGAAGTTGATCAGACCGAACTAGTAAAAAATTTGTGATTTTTTGTGCTTGAATCTTTTTGTGCACAATCTTTGAAAACATTTTGATAGAGAACTTTTTTATACAGCTTTTATATAGAGAATATTCCATTATCAGTAGAAAATAACGTTTCTGTGTTGTTTTCGTTTTAATAGAAACTTAAGTATTTAGTGAATTTGTTTGAGAGAAAGCACTTTTGGGCAAGATACAGCACTTTTATGCGAGATACAGCACTTTTATGCGAGATACAGCACTTTTATGCAAGATTACGCTTCTTTTAAATTGTAATCAAATTTTAAGCTTAATTTGAATATCTAAATTACTTTGCATTCAGTAAAGAAGTACGGAGACGCAACAACAAAATAGATTAAAAGACTAGACTCGGATATTTTTTTAGTATGTCATTTATTGGTAGTTATTAGTCTTTCTTTATGAAATAGATTATATCTTTGCTATTTTGTAAAAAAAATTATTTTTTATTTTCAATTCTGATAGAAATTATGATATTCCTATCTATTGAAATTCTATTAGTTATGCATTTAAGTTAAAATTTAATTGCGGTGCTAGCAGTTTTCCCATCCAAGTCCATAAAAGTTGGAATGCAAATCATTTATCTGTTTTTTAATTTTTCATAAATTAATATTTGTACTCTTTTGGGCTTACAGATAACAAACAATTTTCAGAAGAAAGAAAATAAATTTCGAACAAAAAAAAAAACAAAATAAACCAATTGATAGAAAGTGGGTTAGAAACATTTAAAGCGCCCATTGAAAATAAAAAGAAAATTAAAAAAGAAAGTTCTTTAAATTGAAAAAAGCTTTCAAGGAAAATGCAGAGTGATGTAAAATGGAAACCAAGCATAAACAAACAGAGAAGCACGATTTGTGCACCAATGACCGGCCATAGATTCACACACCCACAGACGTCGACGTAAGAACGCCTCAAAGATGCATTGTTCGAACATTAAATTTAAATTTATTGCTGCCAAAGAATACGTAAATTCCGGTAGGTTACGGGTCTATTCCAACTGCAGGTTAAATGGCACATACGTACTGCTCGGAGCAGGAGCACAAGACGTAAATACGTACTTTGGCCTTAATAAAGCAGACTCTGTGCGTCAGGTTTTTTGTTGGAAGGGTATTTCGTTTGCTCTTCTGTTTATTTTGTTTTGCATGTGAAATTGTCGAAATCTGTGCGATAAATTTTAGTTACTTCGAAAATTATTGCTAAATTGTTTTCGGTAATGGGCTGTAATTGCTATTGTTGTATCATTCGAGTGGAGTTGTTGCACTCGCTCAGCAACGCTTAGTCACACTCACTGTATCCACACCACACTACGAATGCATAGTTTTGCACTCGTAATGAACTGCATAATGGAGACATATTTTATTTTATTATTTATATTGGTAGTTGTTGTTGTTTTGTTGTTGTTGTTGTTGTTTCTTGGCAAAGATGCTTTAGCAGCACTTTCATTTGTGTATTCAAGACAGTATCCAAGACGCAAATAAATTAACAAATTAAAAAGTAAGATTTCGTGATTATTTCAAAAAGTATCTTAAGTTTTAATCAATTTCTCCTTGAGTAGCCAGCCAAACAGCTACTAGGGGCAGTGAGGGTAAGTGCAATGCAATTGCCAGGATTTTAATAGATTTTCAGTGTGGATTTTATAAAATTGGGCTGTTAATTTACGGGTCTTTATGTGCCATTGCACATGAACTTAATAGTAATTAAATTTATCTATTTCAAGAGATTACATTTAAAATGTTTTTATTTACGAAATATTTGTATATTTTTACAATATTCCAGCAAATTTAATTAAAATTCAAATTCCGAAACTAAACACAAAAATACACATTGCATGATTAGAACGTAAAAATTGCATTGTGCCGGCCGCAGGAGAGCAGCAAACGCGTTCAAAATACATGAAAAAAATCAATGAATTTGATTTGAATTTTAATTAAACAGAAATTTAATTCAAATTTACTCTGCACATCTTCAAATATTTTATTAAAATAAAAAATATTTGCCAGCGAATTTTATATATACAACATTGAGTTGGCCAGGATTACTCCCACCAAAGGGAACCAGTTAAGTTTTTAGGTAAATTATTTTAAGTCATTTAAATCGTAATTAAAATGCATAATTTAAAATGCATAACACATTTCAAAACATCAAAAGACATATAAAATTTTGTTAAGCAATAATGTTTATTTGGTCCATATACCTGTTATATACTAATTTGATTGCATGTTAATATTTTCTTACGATTTTCGCTATTTTAGGCCCAGCAGCTTATAGTGCTATCGATGCTAGAAGAATCACAATGGCATCGATGCTTTATTGATGTGTTAAGCAGCTTTAAGGAAATTATTAATTAAATTATTAAAATTATTAATTTATTATTTTAAAATAAATATAATAAAATATATATATACATAAAGTCTTCCAAATATAAATCAATTTTATTTGAATTTGTTGATTTTTTGTTGATACTTTTGGATACTTTGCGGAAGCGAAAACCCACAAGTACCATTAACCATTAACCATTAAGTATCTGTATAAGTCCCGTACTTATGTTCTGCATAAATCTTTGAGTAGTGTACGATAGGTATAGAAAGCATTTTGCTATACTAAAGTTTATGTTTGAGTTAGTTACCTTGATCTGAGCAGATAATAGTGATAATAATCTGAGATGTAAGTAGTAATAATGGTAATAGATATAGTAATAGTAATAAATAGTCGAAAAAGTAAAAGTCGTTATTTATCCTAATTAAATACAAAAGTTTAAAGTTAACAAATTGCTTGAAATAAGCATATATGAAATATTTATTTGTTAAGCAATTTATTGGTTATACTATAAGCAAATGTACTTAAAAATAATTTGAAAATATTTTCTAAATGTGATTTAAACTTAAAATCTTAACTAATTCTAGTAATTTAACAACAACTGAGTATGTGAAATATCCAAACAATTTGCTAACAAATAAAACAACACTTATAATCACTAGAACAGCACACCGATTACGAATTTTGCTCTTAGGATAACACAGGAATAATTATTGCAAAACTTTAAGTGCTGATGCAAACAATGCGCTGGATATTTTAATACCAACCCAAACCGATACAAATAATTACTTAGTAGTTCCAGCACAAACCACAAACATATGAAAATATTCGAAAATCCATATCAACAAAAAGTTTTTGTGGAAATTCAAGGATTCTTTCGTAAATACTACATGTGCAATATTTACATGAGAAGAATAAATTTACATTAAAGAGCAAGTGCAGAAACAAATATTTAATTTAATTAAATAATAATTTAAAATCACACAATAATTTATTCCATTTAAATTGGGTTGAAGGGTGTTGTTGTGAATGGATCCATGATTATTTATTATTTTAACATGTAAGCAAATTCTGTTTACAGTCATTAGATACATTGCAGTTAAGTCAGTTTTGATGCTTTAGTGATGGGTGATGAGTGGCAGCCATCGACAAACCAGACTTGGGAACCTCATTAATTTCTGAAGTGGTCCAGTTGTCAGCTTATCACATCTTCACATTAATGCTCTTAGGTTCCGCTAACCAATCAGCTTACAAGCTCATACTGAACAAAGGTCACAAACGTTTAAAAAAGAAGGACACCAATTTTAGTTTTAAGATTTGTTTCACTTATTGTTAGTTTCTAAGTGAAAGATTCAATATATAATTTAAAAATGGAATCAAAAACAAAATATGTTCATCCGGTCATATAAATGATTTAGGACGTGTGCGAGTTAGGCTAAGATGCGTTCTAAATGAGGGAAATTCTAAGTTGTGCCGATAATGTAGTGATGTGTCGATACGTGTTGATATATGGCTAATGGTGTGCAGTGCAAAAAATCCCAAGAAAAGCCCCATTTGGTTTAGCATCAAATTAGCCTAACTCGCACACGTTTAATTAGTAAAACCAATGAATGCGCAGCTACATCTTTCCAACAATCGCGATTTTACGGTAAATTTTAGTAAAATATATTTATTTTTCATAAATACTATTAATTTATTGTAGCCACCACATTAATAAACAAATGAATTATTAAAACTTATCAACAAATAATAATAATATGTTTATGTTATAGTCTAAAAATAAAAAAGCTTTCTTACTGATAACAGGACTTAAATTCAAAACCAAGAAAGTGATTTGAGAACTTTATACGCTCATGTAAAACTCTACAAACAGTGAAAAAAAAATAAATATGAAACCACTCCCGAATTTCAAAGATCCATTCGAAACTCCAAAGAACCTATCCTTGTGTGTGGAATATGTATAAAATATTTAGACATAAATTTTTTTTTAATATCTAAAAGAATTCAATCTAATATGCTTATACAAACGAATCCAGATAATTCGAAAACGCGAGGGAATGAATTAGAGGGGTTTTCGATTTAACAAAGTTAAAAAGATAATAAAAAAAGAAATTAAAGGGGTCATGAATACACCAAAATTGTAAGGGTGGAAATTTATATTAAACACTCACCAGCCAACACCACGGACGCCTGCTAGTAAGATCAGTGAACTGAACACCGAGCCCAGCAATCGCGTCATACCCGATTCTAGGAGTCAACGGATGCTTTGATGTCTCGAACCGTTGTTAATAAAAAGCAAGTTAACTTGCTATTAAATTCGAAAGCTTGCTGAAAGTCAATCTAAGTATTATGTACTTAAAATCAATCTTATACTTCGTAGCTACCGTAACTACTATTATTAACCTTTAATTAATTATTGTAGTTAAACTCTCGATATAATTTAATTATTTTTATTAACGATTTTTTATTCATTTAACATTGTTTGGATGTGAAATTTATATTTTAGTGGAAATGTTATTGGTATGTGTAATTGACTGCAAAATATTGGCTTAACCGCATTTATACAACAGAACTGCCGAATAGCCAATATAAAAATAAATAAAAAATGGTGACTCATGAGTGACATATGAGGCAAAGCTACGACCGACAATGCAGTGCCAAGTTGGATTATATTTAGCATCAAACTGCCTCTTGATGTGAGCAGCGATATCCTTGTTGTCAGTATAAACGTCCTTTGCGAAATTAACCGCCTCGAACGCATATAACTGCAATTCCTGCGCCATATCTGATTTGATCACTTTTATAACGCGATCGCCTTGATTTTGTGCTTCGGCTGAAACGTTTAGGTTTAAAAAAAATTAATAATAATTTTTAAGTGTGTTTATTATATACAAATATATTAAATGTTAATATAAAAAAAGAAATACAAATAATTAAATTTTAATATAATAAATATATCGCACTTACGTTCCGGTGGTTTTTCCGGTGTAGCCATTGCTTAATAATAACTTGTTTTATCTAACTGTAAAAATATAAACAAAAATTTTCTATAAAAAATTTTTTTTTGCTTTTTTTTTAGCTTTCAACCAGTCCATAACTACTTGGTTTATTTAAAATTAAAAATTTAAACTAAACGATAAATTTTCTAATTATTATGTTGAGGCTAGTTGAATCAGTGCACTTGAGCACTTTTACTCTCTATTAAGTGCGAGGTTTCTTCATAATCAATAACTGACCTCAGAACTGCGTACCTTCCTGAGGAGCCTGTAACCGTTTCAAGATTCGATAACGCAGTGTTGGTAAGCCTGTCAGTGTTCGTAAATAGTTTCAGGGCTCTATCCTTTATGTATTTTTTGATCGGATCATTCTTGAGATCCCAGTGGATGTCATTCATCCTAATGTACCATGGCACCTTGAAAAATTTTTTAATGATAGTCTGCCAATATTTTACACAAATAACTTCTTTAACAAATGGTGTTCACTTGAAATATGTCTCAAGTCTCCTCCACGAACTAATGGCAGTAATTTCGAGCACATAATACGAGCTACTCGTAGTAACTTTGAGTAACTTTGTGTAAATGAGAGTAAATGAGAGCATCTGAGAGAGCGTAACATCCCTGTCAAAATTTGAAAATGTTACACAGACTTTATTCATACATTTTATTTCAAGCAAAATTTTTGTGATGTGTGAATCAGCTATTTTGATTTGAATTTGAATTTTTGTAGGGTTTATTTGCGCGGCACTGGTATTCTCACCAGATTTTACACAAAGCTGTTCCATGAAAATCTGTGTAAGAAGCGTAATTTAGCACTTTATTTGTGTTACGCTCTCAGTTTGTATTTTACTTGTGTTTTACTGGGAATATAGCGGAGTTGGCCTAGAATAAGCGAAGCGAATTTTATGCTTTGACGATTATATCAATATCTTATATCTTTCTATATCAATAAATAATTTTTTTATTCTACTAGTACAAAGTAAGATAATAACATTAGATCTTTATCATCAACATTCTTATCACTCATGTACTAATTCTTTAGTATAACATCAATAAATGTCAATTCTGAATTCTTTTCTATTTATTCTTAATTTATTCTTATAGCTAATTGACGAAATGACGACAAAAAACAAAATACCAAATTAGTGATCCCGAGATGGTTAACCGCCTGACATCGGGGTGATTTTAGTGGGTTAAGTTTCACACTGATTGGGTTTTCGATTTCTTTACGCTTCCTTAAAAATACAAACCTGGTCACATATAAAAATCTAGCCTTCTAGTCACTTTGTCCACCGTTGCTTACTTAATATTTATTTTGAGATAATGGCAAATAATTTACTACTTATAGTAAATTATTAAATCTCTGCAAATTATATTATCGAATCAGAAGGCATTGATATTGAAACATCACATCAAGCCATAAGTCTACATTAAAGATTGCTCCTGAGCAGCACTTAACTGTTAACACAATTATTATTGTTTAAATATTTGATTCAAAAGGTGAGCATACATTTAAAGTGCTTTAGCGTGACATTATAATGTTTTGCACTAACACTTTTAGAAGAAATTTAGTTATTTGTAAACGTGATTCTGGAGATGAATATGAAAATTATGTTTAGACAATTTCGCGTCCATTAAAGCAAAAAGAAACAAAATTATATTTTTGATTTTAATTATAGGGTAGCTAAATAATAAGAATAATATTATATATTATTAATATAATATCTATTATAATATTTATATCTGATATTTCTGATATTGTAATAAGAATATTATATTCTTAATTATAAAAAAATTCTCATTAAAAAAGAAAAACACAACAATTGTACGAATTTCCTACTTTTATACACAATGTTCTAAGAATAATTAATGAAAGTGCAATTCATTTGTAATCCTTCTCAGTAGTGAGCTTTAGTTTTCGAGCCTGCGGAAGAAAAACTTGACTAATTTAATGCTTGACTTAAAACTCCTTGCCGGTTAGTTTCTACTGTGTGGGAAAAGTGCTAGCACATGCTTCAAAAGGTTTGGACATGTGGGCTATGAAGACGTTGGTCTTTTTACTGTTTGCAGGACGATAAATAAAACCCCATGGATGCTCGTCAGCGCTGTCAGGTTAGGTTATAAGGTTATACCGGCGATTCACCAGAGAGCTTTGACGTGGCATAAAATACTATTTAGTCGGAGGACTTGAAGTTGATCAAGATCCTAAGTCGCCGCCGTGCATGACCTGGGCTCTTAAAGATATATCGCGTTAAACTCGAAAAACCGAGGTAAATATTTCGGTATGAGTGTCACTTTGGATAGTTAAAATGAGCTCTTTTTAGAAATTCTGTGTTTTTTGTTGTGTTGGTAGAAATTCGGAAAAGATGATTAATTTTTTAAAATATGTCTTTATTAAATATATAACAAAATCTGTTTTAACTTTTGTGCTCAATTTGCTTTTGAGTTTTTATCGTGTACATTTTTTGAGTTTTTGTAATTTCAAGTGCAAATTAAAACACCTTGGCAAGTTCACTATTGCAACACTTCTGCACTAAAGGATCAAAAAATAAAATAATGAAAACGGGAAAGTACAGATAATAGCTGCACACTTGTTATATGCAAATTAATTTGAAAAAGCCGATTTACGCTCACAAAAAACGTTTCAACGTTTCGGTGGGCGAAAGTCAAGCGCTGTGAAAAGCCAATGGTGAAGCTTAATGGCTTAGTGAAAAGTGAAATAAGTGAAAAAGTGAAAAAACATGGGAAAAACATGGAAAAAGTGAAAATAGTGAAAATAGTGAAAAGAACCAGTGCGAGTGAGGCCGCAAAGCACTTTGTGCACAATGTAGCACAAGTGCATTATGCACAGCTGAAATTGTTTTAATGATATTAAAGGTATGCGGAATTTCAACATCAAACTTTAATCTCAAAATTCAAAATACATATTTTATAAGCTATCAACATAAATTGCAAAAAGTTTAAATTGGCAAAAAAGCTCAACTCAACGAAATTTGGTTAAAAAAGTTAAAAACTGTGTAAATCTCTGTTGTTTTTGCAAATTGTGAATTATGGTACGGTTGACCAAGGTTTCAGCATGGCACAATCCAAATCTCTATACATGACTCCGGTACTTATACTTGTGCGCTAACAAACCACTACTGTAATATGTACAGGTTGAATATATATCTGCCCAGATGTGTATATCTGCTACTCAGATTCGTTCAAATGTGCATTTACTCGTGCACAAGTGTGCTCAGGTATGTGCTTACATTTCACACTATACGACCACACAAATACCATGCAGACAGTCGAAACAGACAACTACACAGGCAGATAGACAGACGCTATGACGGATACATGACCGAGAGTTCAAAAAAATCCAACAAAAGAGAAAATCTGCTAGAAATTTAGTTAGACAAACAAATCCACTTATAAAAACATATCTATATCTATGGGTTTTTATATTGCTCAGATATGTATATATATGTATATAGATACTAGTAAGTATGTGTAGATATATCAATGCATGTATTTTTTTGTCTGTGTTGGGACAAAAAATATATAACGTGTCTCTGCAGTTTTCTTTTTTTTTTGCATTCTTTGGGTATTTTTTCTTTGGCTTCATGCAAATCCTTGTACCACAAATGCTGTTTTTATGCTGGTTTGCGAACGTACAATGTTTGTGGCTGCGCATT
Organism: Teleopsis dalmanni; assembly: GCF_002237135.1. NCBI lineage: Eukaryota > Metazoa > Arthropoda > Insecta > Diptera > Diopsidae > Teleopsis > Teleopsis dalmanni. The sequence goes on from NC_051848.1 coordinate 7,567,111, forward strand.
TAGCTTATTTCACTTTGACACCGCAACGAGTGATGAATTTTCAAATTTGCATTCTGATGAATTACATAATTCATTACAGGTGCAGCACACTTTTGCATACAAACAAGATTAAATACGAGACAAACTGATACAATCTTCCCATATATGAAGAGCTCACATTTTTTACCTTCACTAGGTTATCTGGCAAACATACAGTATAAACTAATTACAACAAAAAAAAACGTTCTCACAAATAATATTAAACTGTTTACAAATCTACTCCTTGAAGAGAAATTTAAGAGCGCAGAGGAAGAAATTAATATTTCCATCAAGAACGCTATGTGAAATCGACTCATGCAGATGCTTAATTACTCTATAGTAAGTAAACTTAACACAAAAGATCTGCCATACTCGTAGCGCAACACTTCAATGGATATCCAACTCCCAATAAAAACTTTAATGACTAAGCAAGGGATTGCAATTAACACAGAAGAAAGCCATAGTTGAATATATTGGATATATATGTTAATACCCATAGACGGAAATACCATTGTTGACGTCAATAAACATTGCTAGATATGCCTTTGCTAATTTACTGATTTGAACATTTGCTATTGTGCGGAAAATCTAAACAGCGTTGATCAACCTTTGTTAACTTATGGAACTTATAAACTATTGTATTGAAAAAAAAAAAAGATTACTACAATCATGAAGTTACAAAGACTAGCGTCTAGGACTGTGTAACAGGAACAGGAACACTATGTATCCAAAAAGATATTCTAAAAATGTGAATTTCATCATATAGATACTCCCTACCAAATAAATAGGGGTATTTCGTAGATCACTGGACGCGCTATATAGACTAAGTCAGTTTACTAATCGTAAGAAGTTTGACATTTCAAAGAAATAATTTTCTGAAAAATCAATGTCGTAAGGCATAAAGCATACAAAATTAGTTTTTTAAGGATTGAGTAGAAAGATAAAATTGATATGTTGGATTTGGACACCCAAGCCCACTTCAGCGCAATTAATACCCCGTTGTAATCTGAGTAGGAATGTGCATTTGAAATTTATAAGACAAAACAGTATTTAAGAATGTGATACACAAACGGTTGACTCAGTTAAAGGGAGCCGGAAATATTTAGCTCGGCAATTAGCCTCACACAGACACACTATCATCTAAAAAGCTAGAAATATTAAATGGATTTATGTGCTTTAATATTTTTATTTATTAAATATATAAACAACGATTGAATGGCCAGACAGCCAATTCTGCACTCATTAAGTAACATCAAAATTAGTGACAAAGTATATTCAAAATTGTGAGTGTCGATATCGTGTCATACTGGGGACTGAGAGTGAAGATATGGTGTATTATTGAAGACATAAACCTTTAACTCATGTTAAGCGGTTTTTATAACAGAAGTTTAATATTTTATTTTTGTTTAGTTTTTTAAAAGGTATGACTTTTAGTTAAGACAAGTGTCTTTAGGTTATAAGGGATGACAGTTTATTGACATGTTATCGAAATGCTCAAGAACTAAGTTTTGTTATTTTTTTTAATGAAGTATAAGAGATTAAAAAAAAGATCCTCAAATTGAAATTGTCACATTCGATCGAATGTTTGCAGTATGCGGAAGAATAGCCGTTCGTACTGATAAAGGGAAGAAGAACTTGTCAGTAGTTAAGGTAGAAGTACTTTTCTGAACTCGTTGATAAGATATTTTAAAAGCTTTAAATGAAACGGATCACTAAAAAGTTGAAAAGTATTGCTTTAGAGATAACTTTCGGAAGGAATATAGAGCAGCAGGAATATAGAGTTCATTTGAAACGTGTAGTTTACAACAACTTATCATTGCTTAAAATGTGAACAAAGAATGAAGCAAAAGTATTTAAATAAAAAAATATTTTTTTAATTAAAAATAATTAGAAAAAAAATATGTTTTCGTATTAAAAATGTAATTAACTTGATGTATGTATCGACTAAACAACCTATTCATTAAAAATTGGTGAAATTTGCTTAGTTTTTAACAACGGCAAATTATTTGCTCACACAAAGAATGTATCTTTATAGGACTAAATATGGCAAACTGTCTAAATTGTTGTAAAATAGAAAAAAAAATTAAAAACTTTTGATATAACTTGGAAGGTGAAAAGACTGAACACAAAAGTGCAGCTAAGCAGAAATTGTCATCAGCGAAGAAGCAGAAATTTATGAAAGCGAATATTTAAAAATAAGAAAAGTCTTTGGTTTTGGTTTTAGTCCTCCTTATATACCCTACATACACTCTTATATTTTAAATCTATTAATAAAATTATATTATTCATTATTAAATTTAACAATATTATATAGACCATATATGTAATTACTCACATAGACGATACGACTATATAACCCTTCTCCACTCTTATCCTATTATCATCATTTCTTTTGATTCAATCTTGGCTATAGACCTCTTCTTTTCTTGACTATAGTGTAGGCCAGTTAGTCACGGCATTTGGTCAGTTGTCCACTGTGTCCGATAATGATACCCATAGTGTCCAATTGCTGCTTACTTCTGTTGTATTTTGTAATATTTGTAATATATATTCTGTAGTCTTTTCGCTTTGACAAATACTTCTTTTTCACTATATACTTAGCACAATTTCTTTTTAATACAGATGTTTATGTAGCTTGTGTATAATAGGTATTCTATAATTCCTACGACTACACTACTCTCTTCACTTGGCCTCTAGCTTTCAAAGCCAGATTTTTA
>NC_051848.1:7569945-7576046 GCF_002237135.1 Teleopsis dalmanni
TTAATTATTAATTTAATTTTAATTCACTTTTTTTAAATGATTTCGAAACTCATCCTATAACCGTTGCAACTAATGATCTCTTTCAGAGTTTAAAACAGAATTAAGGAATATGGCTCTTCTTGAATAAATTTATCGGCACACCGGATGTTTGGGAGAAGATGGTCAAAAGTGACCAACTGCATTAAAACCAAGACATTTTGACTAAAAATTAATAAGAGAAGATCAGGGAAATCAGTCAACCTATCTCGAATAAGAGATAGGTTAAAGAGAAAAAGCCGTGAGGCTCAATATCAGAGCCTCTTAGCACTGTAGACATTGCATAGTGGATGACGAAAAAGAATCACCAGTACACCTTCTGTTACAGTGCTTTGCTTTTGCAAGACATAGACTTTCTTACTTAGGATCTCATTTTTTTAATTCGCTAAGAGAGCTAACATAAGTTAAGTTTGCCTTGCTCGTATCAATGGATTAGTGGCCAGTACTAAATGGTTATAGTTAGTGCCATACTTAGATACTTAGATTCAATAAATGCCACATCATAACACCTTAGTTTATAATTATTAAATACACAACTACATATTTATTTTTCCTTGTGTAATGTATAAAACAATTATTTTCGAAAAACATAAGATAATGCATCATCAATAATATATATCACATCAAAGTTTTTTTCGATAACCTGGTTTTTGTCTTCTCCATTAAAAAATGATATGTAATAAAATAACAAATTTTGTTTAGAAAATATTTAACTTTTTCTTCTTCTTCTTCTTATTGTTATTAATGTTATTAATGTTATTATTGTTTATTTTAATTTCTGTTTCAGAAATTTTGTATTTCAGTTGTTACTGTCACACGACGTAGCCTCAAATTTTGTGCACAAATTACTTGATTTGATTCGCAATAGAAATCAAAATTAAATCAAATAAAGGAATCCGTAATGGTTATTGCATTTCACATGAAGGACCTTTTTTCCACATTTTTATTTTGGTCGAGATTATGATTTATGATCGTCAATGTTAACTTTTTCTGTACTTCATTTTCTCTCTGTTGGGGTCAAATGAAAGCCAAATGCAGCTTAAAAAAGCAATAAATCATTTATTTGCAATACGCACAGCACACTGTTTCTTCTAGAAGGACGAACTCGAATGTGTTCGAGGACTAACTCGTATTTGTACAAAATACAATTTAAGGATAACGATAAATGTTCAAACTGAAGTGTTTTGGTGTTTTTTAAGCCTTGTGAGCAGTTAACGCAATAAATGTCGACAAAACTATCATAAAAATTATTTCCCTTTAAAGTTAATGCGATTTTCTTATTAGAAATTATTCTTTGCAGTACAATTCAACCATTTTTAATTTATTTTATTGCATTCTGTAAAGAATATCTAAATACCATTTGGTAGACGAATTATGATTAACTTTTTATTATATTTGTAATTGTTATTGAATTTCGCTCCTAAAGAGCAGTAGCAAGGAAGTGTTTGCCTTCAGATTTGCGCTTGCACTCAAAAATTCGGATTCATTTCATCTGAGTAGAGGTGATTGCAGATCATATAGGGAAGGTACACGAAAGTAGGAAAAGAATGAGCTGTTTTTAGCAGAGCACCTTCATTTTTCAGTTAAGCTGTTTGTGCATTCGTAAGGCAATTCTGTTCCTCCTGCTAACTAAAGTTAAGCAGTCATAAAGTATGTTACTATCTCTTTTCTCTTTAAGTTTTCTGTCTACAATATGTGTTGAAAGGAAGGCTGAGTAACTGAGTATACGTTTAAACTTGTCTGATTTAAAATTCCAACACTAATTATAGATATCATTTTTATATAATAAATCCATTTTTGTGACAATAGAATGTGTTTTCTTTTTGACCCTAAAAAACAAAGTCTAGGTTAGTAGTAAATATTTATAATAAAAATCAACTATTTATTTTTTAATGTTTATTTTTTGTTATTTTGGCTTTATATACAGAGTATATAAATATATTTTAAGACAAAATTTTGTAACTCAAATTATTTAATCCTGTCATCTATATTTACAGATATTGGAATCCTTCTTCACACACGAGTAAAAAAATATAATATTTTTTAACCGAAAATAAATAAATTTATAAGCAAAATTTCGAGCTAATTTGATATACAAACGGAGGAAGATTTTTACTTTTTGTGAACTGCAGCAAAATGATATGGGAGGATTCAGAAGCAGAATCAGTAGTAGAAGCAGAAGCAGACGCAGAAGCAGACGTAAGCTAATGCACTGCTTACACAGAATGTTGGCAGGCAAATATGAGTTTTTAGCGTTACTCGTTGCGTATGAGTAACGCTCGCAGCGCAAAAACTAAAAATGCTGATATTGTTGAAATACAAGTTTCCATGGAATGAAGCCAGCGTTCATGGAACGGAATGAATGGAGGAGCAAATAAAAGTAGAGATAAAAATAATAATAATAGGAATATAAAAATATGAAAAATATTCACTTTCAACGATAGTGTAACTGAATTCAATGAATTTGAAAATAAAACAAAAGAAACTCCACGACCAGGAGCAGCAGCAGGAGCAGGAGGAGCAGGATTTTGTCAATGGTTAAAGGTGCACGGGTTGGTTCTGTACACACGCCAGTGTAACAAGAGACAATTTATTAGATTATACCGAATTGAATTGAATATCGAAATATAAAATCAAATATTTACATTTGTGTTCCTAGCGTGTTGTGTTTGCTTAAATATTTTTCATTCTTTAATAGTGGAATTTTTTACATTTAGAAAAGGATTTTCCGTGATTGTTTGCACAGGCGAAACGTGCCTTACACTGAAATCGCGGTCTACTGGCGAGACTGATTCTAGGTAAAAGGGACATTCTATTTGCGTTGGGTCATTCTATTTTCGATTTTTATGTCGTTTTCCTCAGTCTTGCTTACATTTAACATTTAAAGCACTTACGAGTATTTATATATTTTATTTATATACAATTGTGCTGTAGCAAATATTTATGGTATTTATTGTATTTGCATTTTTTTATTTTAGAAAATAAAGTGCAAAATAATCACGCACATAAAATAAATCAAATTTGTGCAATCAATTGAAAAACGCAATCAATGATTTATTTCATATTTTATGTTTCACTTTTGCAGTTCTTAATAAAAATAAAAATAAAAATCACAAAGGGCTTTATTTGCAGTTGAGTTTCACAAATGTTTTGCTTTGTTCATTTCGATATCACAGGTGAATTACAGACAAGTGTGGGAGAGAAATTTGTTTGAAGAGGATTTGATGATGCTCTGACATCCATATTAATTGATTCTATTAATAGAGTTTACAAAATATAAAAATATTTATAAACTACGTGAGGGTATTGCAGAACGTAAATTCTATTTTATATAGTATGTTAGCGATCTAGGTTTTTCAAGGTTTTATAAACTCTGAAATAAACGCTAAAATAATCGGTAATTTAGAAAGCAGATTTCATTTTATATAGATTGCTAACTAACTCTACATAAAGTTGATTTAAAAAAAAAACGGTTTCATAAACTTAAACTCAAAAATAGTCGCTAACAAGTAATATTAATTTTAGGAAATAGTCTTCGTTTTATATATATCAAATCAATTCAATATTCAGTCAATATGTACTCTTATAGTTGGGATGTACTCTTATAGGTATGTACTTACATTTATTTTGTTGTAGTCGTTTGATATTTCATATATATCTAACTAAGGTAGTCGAAGTGTGTAATCTCTGTGTGTAAAATGTGAAATGCGTTGAAGATAACATTTCTCCAATAGATATAAAAAGAACAGAAAAGAATATAAAACTAAATAGTTATCAACAGATTGCTTAGTAACTTTACAAATAATATTAGCTTCTATATGAAGTTATTTTTATAAATTGTTTAAATCTAACTCTAAAATAATTGTAATGTTTAACACAATAGATAGCTATAGTATGGTTACCAATTTTATATTCCTGATTTATCTATTTCCCGGACAGTTTCAGTGATAAAAACATTTCACTAAACTGTCACATAAAGCATCGTATATTTGCCCCTTTATTGTTTTCGCAAAATTCACTTGGTGCAAATCTACATGGGGTTAGGTTATGTTCAGAAGGCGCGTGCTGACAGTTGTCCACATTTCCACTCGGAGACATATATTCTCCATTGTGATGCCCTCAAAAATTATGCTGGGAGAGGCGAGATGCTAACCATTATTATCCTTATTTAACCATTTGGTTTTCCAGACGAAGTTGAGGAGATCTGATAAGTTTGTTTTCGTTATCCGTTCTAAGCCAGCGATCCTTAAGACATTGAAGTCGCCTTGTCTGCAGTCCTGGACAGAGACACAAATTCCACATAAGTTCCATCAAACTGCTGCATCAATTAGATCGAATAGAATAATATCAGTACTGCAGCATCGTTGCTGGCAGTTCACTGCCTATTAGGAGTTTATGCGAATGAGACTTGTTTAACGCTCTAACGACGTTTATAGAGATTGTGGCTCTGCAGATGAGGAGAAAACTATATTCACCTCTAGTGTCAATGCCTATTATAGGTTAAGAAAACCTATAAAATATTTATGACGTTTTTCATAATGGAAGTGGAAAAGTTCTCTTCCTTAAAAATAAGGAAATTGACAGGTTTCAAGACATATAAGGTTAATTTTCTTTTAATTGCATTTGGTGAATCAATTTCACTCAATGGAATACTGTGTCTTTACTAAATATTTGACTCATTATTTATGTTAGTCATTATTTATATTAAGTTAGCTTTGATGTACAATGCTTCTACTTTAATCTAACCTTATCTTGCGACTTTTCGGAAGAGATTTTTTTTACTGATAATGGTCACTTTGTTTATGGTGAACATGTCAAGAAGAAAATTCTCCATTCTGGGGCAATAAATATTCGTAAGTATTTAAAGACACCTATAAAAAAAATCACTATTTAGTGTGGCACTTTGACTGGAGGTGTGAGAGGGCTTAAAAGTATAATAACCCTTCTATTCTGATAACTATATTTGCTTAGGTTTTGGAGATATAAATTTACCATTTATTAAGATCAAGTGGCAGGGTAGAAGTTCAATTAGTACTTGTACTCTCAACCAATAATTTCGGGATAATTAAATATAATAAGTAATTCCAAGACCACTGACGATGAAAATTTGGCAATACTTGACCATACAGCTATATGATCAGCCAAAAATTCAATTAATTAAAAAAATAAAATTTTATTGAAACTTCAATATTATATTATTTCAAAAATACATATATTATTATATTATTTAAAAAATAAATATATTATTATTATATTATTTAAATAAATTTTCTTACTTCAAAAATATTATAAATTGCAAACCATATAATATTGTTAATCCTTAGTTTTCACTTCTTATACAAAGTTTATTCTTTTAAATAGAGAGCTCACTTTAACAGAAGGAATTGCTCGTCTCTTCAGTGTTCATTTAAGAGAGTTTTTACTGTATATTGAAACCTTAATATAATCACATAATCATGATAATTTATGTGAGCAATTATACCGTACAAATATTCAGTAATTGTAACCTCTTAGTGGTATAATTTTGTAAATAGTATAAAATTGCAGGAAAAAATATCTTTTGCAACAAACTTTACACATAACTAGATCATATTACGGAGTTATAAATTCTTTTATTTTGCTGTATTATTTATCTTAAAAAAAATAAAATCCTTTGCAGTTTTGATTATAAATAAAAATTAAAGCATATCGAATTTTAATTTTAATAACAAAGTAAAATTGTTGACTATTAAAAATTGATTTTACACAATTATTCAGAAATTTAATAGATAGTAAAAATTATGTACTATAATATTAATTATTGTGCACTAAAGCAAGATTTTAACTATTATGCAACACTGGTGATAAATTAAGTTGATTGCATGTTAAAATAACATTGCTATGAAAAATGCGATATGCAAGGATAACATTATTTATTGCTAGGTAATAAAATATTAGATCCAATAAAATGCCACCACTGCATATCCTTTGGATAAAAATCTTAATTGTAACCTCAGTAATGCACACTAACAACTGCTGACTTGCTAGTTAATATGACTTGTAAAATATTTCCACTCAGTTTCAAG
>NC_051848.1:7576146-7607842 GCF_002237135.1 Teleopsis dalmanni
ACATTTTTGAACACATCTATGTCACATCCACAGTTATGCTAAATGATGTTTTATCCCCTCCCGAAACCATAACCATCCGATAACATTTTTTTTCTTAGATTAATAATGACGTCATGTTTTTTTTGGTGGAATAATAAAGTTTCATCACCTTTGTTAAATGTCAACAATTATAAAACTCTTTATCCAATGCTACTATAAACTATAAAAGATACAAGATGCAACCTTGTTTAGACTGTAATAAGTTTTGTTTATTAAACAAAAGTGTTCGATGACCAACTACCTTACTTATTTCATCAAGGTAGGAGATTTCACATAAGAGTCATCATTTGACAGATCTTATAAGTCGTTAGGCATGTGCAACGATGATAAAAGAAATATAACTATCATTCAATGCAACTAAATACTGATTTTGGTTATGGCCACCTACTAAGCTCTCAAATTTCGAAACACCAATTAGCTCGATCATCGATCATTTAAGTTAATTGAAATTAATTAAAATTAATTAATAATAATTTGTTGATAATAATTTAATTTATTTTAAATTAATTAATAATTTAATTTATTTTTCACGTACACTTCAATGTGAATGAAATATGCTTGGATTTCTAACTAATGATTTTTACAATCCATACCATAAAGAAAAAGAAAAAAGTATTATCAATCTTATCAATTTAAATAAAATATGTGTTGCAGACAACTTCTAAATCTAGAATGAATGTTTTACTCTCACTAAATACTAAATCACTGGCATGAGAGTTATAAAAATTCTAGAGGAATACAATGAGCGCATAATAGCTTCATTTGAAAATCTTACTAAATAATAAATTATTATGATGAAAGACTTACCAAATCAGGCCCTGGGGAAATGTGAAGAAGCCAATAGAGTTCTACTTGACACTGCCACAGTCTGATTATTAAATCACATGTAAACAACAGATCATTTCAGTGAATATTGCAGACTTCGATAACTCCTACCTGCCTGTTCTGTGATATACCAAAAATAATAACATAATAATAAAATAATATCAAAACAATAATAAAACAATAATAAAATAATAATAAAATAATAATAAAACAATAATAAAATAATAATAAAATAATAATAAAACAATAATAAAATAATAATAAAATAGTAATATAATAATAATAAAACAATAATAAAATAATAATAAAATAATAATAAAACAATAATAAAATAATAATAAAATAATAATAAAACAATAATAAAATAATAATAAAACAATAATAAAATAATAATATAATAAAACAATAATAAAATAATAATAAAATAATAATAAAACAATAATAAAATAATAATAAAATAATAATAAAACAATAATAAAATAATAATAAAATAATAATAAAATAATAATAAATTAATAATAAAAAAATAATAAATTAATAATTATTTTCGTATTTTGTTAAGTTTGCTAAATCGAATAATTTATTTCAACTAATATACATATACGAGTACTTATATGTTAAAACGATTGTGGGTAAAATTTTCATAGCCTGTAGGTAAATTCTTTTCAATTCCTAAAGATACTAAGAATCTTATACTATTGCACTCACTCAACTCACATAGAGATTATACAGTATATAACACTTTTGACAAAATTTAAATTGTTTTTGTTGTTACTAACAATACAAATATTTATCTCAAAGGTTAAAAACACAAATTGCTTATCCGAAATAATTTGCTAAAATTTATATGGACAAATACTTTTAATTTTCTCACTCCACTTTAGGTTTAGTTTGGAATTTCAAACTTAACATATGCGAGCAGATAAAATGGTAGATGTTAACAAGCATGGAAAACATAATAACCCAGCTCATGACAATTCAAGAGATTAACACCTGAGCATCTTTTGTCTATGTCATTGCTCATTTAGTTTATACGATGCTTTCTGAACTAGGAAAACAATGACATCGCAATGGAGCAGTGCAATGCAATGTTATAAGAGGGCTACCTATGAGGCAGCAGCTGGGAACGCTATCCAGTTGAAATAAGGACATTTAAGTAACTATAGAATAAGTATCTTAATCCCTCTGCAGCTTAATCTTATAAGTGTAAAAATAAACTAAATAAATGTAAATACGGATGATAATAATAACTAATTGAACAAAATAAATAACGTAGACATCTTAACTTTAATTAGGATTAAATTCGAATTCGAATTTTTCTCCTCATGAGAAGCTCATGCTTAAATAAAGGAGCAAAACGAACTAGCACTTGCCAAAATAATTCATCAAAATCTTTTGTGAAGGTGGTAAGATCTTATTTCGTCAAGTTATCGAAGAACCCTTAAGTTGAAGCACCCCAAACTCTTCACTTGCTGTGAAGGGATAACAATAAACAACCGACAACTTTGACTCGAATACGAAAACAAACAAAAATATATATGAACACATAAAAAGGTAAACATTATTTCTGATGGCTGTAAGGATAACAGCACACACAGGCGAGCGAATAAGTTAGAAGGACATAAGGACATACACATCTAGCACGCATATGTGCTGTGTTATGACTTGCAAGGTGTCTACACAATTGCATGGTCCATTTACACTTAATTGTGGCCTTGAGAGCAAAAAACTTATGCCTGTAATTAAAATTCATATTTTGTGCTGAAATATGAACGCCATATTTCAAGCACGACTTCCTTTAAGAGTTAATGAGGCGTAGTGTTTGTTTCGTGCCAGTCCTAAACGTGTGGACCCAAATGAGGAATGCCTGACGTCTGACATCTGAAACAAATGCATTTTTTATTAAATTGAAATACTCGTATTAAAGTCATTCCAGCACAAAAATGTGACTGATTTGAATTAGTACTGACAAATGCGTTAAAAAATAATTTTAAAGATACATTTTTATTGCATTCACTTTGTGAAAAAGAATATATTCAGTCATGTCTCGTTCACGTGTTAGATATAAATAAGCTTAGATTTTATTTAGCGGTTATGAATTTGTCAATCAATGTCACAAATCTGTCGCATAAGAAAATATTGTCTATATCGAGAAATCCATTTTCCTTCTTGACCTTGACACCTACCTCTAGGTTAACAAAAAAAATAATTGCAATGACAAAATTACTAACAAATTGAATAAAATCTTAAAAAAATTATTATAAATTTTTATTTATTTTATTTTTAAAGTATTTTTTAACTTTAATTGCTTGTATTCACTTTTCAAAAATTTTATAAAATTCATTCATTTTAAAAGAAATTTAAAACTTATATTTTAATTCCTTATATTTATTTATTTAAAAAGAAAATACAATTTTAAAGTAATTTTAAAATTACTTTAAATTTATAATATATTTAAAATATATTATTATAATTTTTCTTTTAATAGTTACAATTTTTTATAATAAATATTTTTAAAGAAATAATTTTCCGTTGAAACAAATAAAAAATTAACATAAATAAAAATAAATTATATATCCTTTCATTTATATTGAATAATTTGTTTATCACATAATATAATACAATATAAACTTTTCAAAAACAATGTAAAAAAATTAAATAATATTTTTATAAATTAAATTATAATAAATTAATTTCATGTAAATATTTTACTTATTGCATAACACGAAATTTTTTAAATTTTTATTTTAAATAATGATAATAGTTTTTCGCTTGAATTTGTATATAAAATTCATTACTTAATCATATATAAGTACAAAAAAACGAAAAATACTCACTTTTTATTGATATAATGTATAATAATTTTCAAAATTCGGTGGAAGTGTAAATATAAAAAACCCTTAGAAATAATTTATTAAAAATATAAAACTTAAAAACTATTTTTAAAGTGAAGTAAAAAAAACTATTATATTATAGATCATATTCTTTGTTTCTGTATAATGTTATAATTTTTTGATTTTATAATTTCTAATTATAATTTATTTATTTTTTTGGATTTATTTATGCATTAGTGCATTTCATTATTTTTTACATTAAGAAAATATTTCTTTTTATATAATATTGAATTGTCACAAACATATATTTATTATAATTATTATTGTATTTATTTATATATTATAATTTATTTTTTTAAATATTATATAAATAATCAATTTTTAATACGACCAATTCTATAAATTAGATTTTTAATTTTGATCGGGCTTAGGTCGTTTATTAAACACAAAAAAATTACATAAAAAAAAATAACACTTATTAATTTGTGTTAAAAATTTTTTATTCTATCTTTAAAAAATATATATGATATAGATATAAATCTGTTTTAAGATATTTTTTAAATTAAAATTTATTTTAACATCAATATAACAATAATGACTATTTTTTACTTTAATACTGCGGTTTTTAGCAGAGAAGTTTCGAAAAGTAGTGAACTACAACAACAGTAATTTTTTATAGTCAGTCAATAATTTAATTAGTTAAAATAATATAAAAAGAATTTTTGTTGTTGTAGTTCACTACTTTACAAAAACTCGATAGTTTTGAAATATATAATAAACAATTTTACCACAAATTCATAAGTGTAATTTTTTGATTACTTTTTGTGTAAAATAAATGTTATATTATTTATATATTAATTATTTTTATATTATCATTATAATTTTTAATTTTTTGTTTCTTACTTAAGGAAAAACATATTTTTTTAAAATAAAATTGTATTGATTTTTTATTTAATTTTTTTTTCTATTTAATATGTTTAAGTTTAATTTTAATATAATATACAAACAAATTTATTTTTGATTTTTATATTAAATTGTTATAAAAAAAATTTTCTCACAAATTAATTAGTGTATTTGTCCATTACTTTTTTGTGTAAAATAAATAATTCTTTATTTCTTATTTAGGAAAAACATATTTTTAAAAAAAAAAATTGTTTTGATTTTTAAATTAATTTTTTTTTCTATTTAATATGTTTAAGTTTAATTTTAATATAATATACAAACAAATTTATTTCTGATTGCTTTTCTGATAAATTATAGTATATAATATTTAACTTATAGGAAATTTAAGGAGAAACATATGTTTTAAAAATATATTCAAAAATTTTTTGAATATATTTATGTAAATATTCCTTTTGATTTTGTATTAATTTATAGTTTATTATATTTTTTATTTATTTGTGGCAATATTATTAATTCAGTATAAATTAACTATAATAAATTCACTATAACAAATTCACTGAAGTTATAAATTCGTTTCATTTGATTTAAATGTGTTTTTGTAATAGGAAAATTTAATTTAATTTTTAATTAATTTCATTTTTTTTTAATTTTGCTTTTTTAGTTTAACTATTTTCTTTTTATTTTTGCCAATATAACTTTGTTAAAAAATTTTTATTTAAACTTAGAAATATGTATGAAATATATATGTTATATATAAAAATGTAAGACAACAAAGTTGTACCACATCGAATATATGCATAAACGTAAACTGATGACAAAGTTTTCCCTTCCGAAGGAGAAATGTTGTAATTCCACAATAGATCCACAATCCACCAATCAGAGGAAGCTGTTGTTATCAACATGAATATAAATTTCTCGGCTTCAATGAAAATAAATTGTGGATCTTATTCAGCGAGCCTGAAGAAATAATAACTAATTGTTGCTGTTGTCACAATTGTGGAACGCAACAGCACATGGGTAAGCGTTTTGCAGTGATGGTGACAAAAGTCGGTGGTGACTTGATAGTGCTTATCGTCAACTCGATGCGAATGGTAGCAACGCTTGGGAAGATGTACTGTTCGATACAAATATTTCTCAAACGAATTTTTCGTATTACGATGCGTCCTTTGGAAAAATGAAAGGATGCGTTGTAAGAGGTGAAAACTTGTGAGGTGAAATTTATATTATATTTCTATTTAAAATGCATTTAAAAATAAATGCACTTTAAGTCGCTTCAAGGTGGAGCTTAAAATTGTAGGTGGTATGGCTAAAAATATATTAGAAATTTTTTGTTATAAATATTTTATAAAAGTTTCTTTTGTGATAAACTATTTTTAATTAAAAAAAAAAAATATATGCATTTAATTGAAATACATTCGTATTAAAATTTTGTATTTTAATATAAAAAAATTAAATTTCATATTTAATCAATTTTATTGGAAATTGTTTTAGAAAAAATTATTATTTATTTTATTGTAGTACTTAATCTCACAATATGAAGTCATATATGCTATAAGTCCTATAGGTATATGCTCATTAAAAATAAGAGGTAGCTGCAAAGATTTTTAAAGATTAAATTAAAAGATTATTTTTTTAGTACAAAATTTAAATACAATCATCGAGTATTTTTAAGCAGATAATAAAAGGCAGTTGTTTACTTAGAAATATAAAAAATTTTTTATACAAAAAAATTTAAATAAAATAATATTTTAAAAATAAATTCACATTATATAAAAATTATCTGTCACACGGTTTTAAAACTAAGAGAAAATACCAGATGTTAGGAAAAAATTTGTTTACCTTAAAAAGTAGTAAACAGTTACATTTTTTTAACTGCTATGGTTATAAAAGATATTTTTAATGAAAAAATATATCTTATTTTTTCACAAACTAATCTAGTCAATCTGTACTGGAAAAATTTGTCATGAATTAACAGCACACAGATTATCTAAATACCAGGTAATGAGAGAAAGAAAAGAAAGAAGTTACTTCACAAAAGACTAAACCATGAACGAGTTAAAAGATAAACGAAAATAATTTTAAGATAAATTAAGATAGAATAGAAGAATGCTGTAAGTACTGTTTTTTCTCAATATTATTATTAGTATATATACAAAACTATAATGCTTCATAATATGGCAGTTGCTATAAATTAAAAAAAATATTATTTTAATATTTTTAAATTTGTTTTATATTCCTGATAAAAGTACATAAATACATTAAATATATTTACATTTGTTTTCGTTCTGATTCTCTTTTTAATTAAAAATTTTCATCAATTTTTTTCCTTATTTGTGGCAATATTATATACATTAACAAGAAATTAACTAGCAAATTATTAACTCGTGATTAACTCTTATTAATTCTAAAAAACTATCAACACTTGATGCTGCATAACAGCATATTTTATTGATCTTTAGTGTTAAGATACAGCAACATCATACAACCAAAAGTAATGACAGTACGAAGCAGTACATAGCAATATGAGTACGTTTAACCTTAGGTCTGTTTCAGAGTCAACAATGACTATAGTTTTTCCGATATAATGATAATAAAGCCTATTAACAGTAGTTATTACAGCGGTCATTAGCAAATAAAACTATATAGTACTCAGATTTACCTACATGAAAAGTGAATGTAATAAACTATATTAAGGAAACTTCTTAGAGAAAAGCATTACTTTTGGCGAAAATTTGTGCCGGGATTTCATTTTTAACAAAATAGCTAAATTAATCATAAGCTAAGTCTCAGATTGTAGTCATATATAACCGAACACTTCAACTTCCATTAGTGGAATATCATATATTAGTTGGAACAAGCAAGCTCAGCGATTGAACTTGGTGAGTTCTGTAACCTTTGAAATATGTTAAATGTATTAGCCACTGGAAGCTGTTAGTTAGTAAAGCTCTTAATTTATAAAAATGAATATAGTGTCAATATTAATATTCAATATAGGATATATGAGGAATTGTTATATTATCTCATATCTTCAGTAAATATTATATTCGGCCATTATAATACATTTACTATAATACATTTACAATGTAAATATTAAACTTCGTTAAATTAATTATTTAAATTTTGTACTATCAGTTCACCATTATTTGTACACCTATTTTACTTGCAATTGTTCTAAAAATATCAAGTTCTCTTTAAAAAACATAAACTTAATCAATTTTATTTCATTCTATTCATATTGAAATGTATTAAATTCATTACTTTAACAATATACAAAATTTCAAAAAGTACTGTCTGGGCTTAAAAATGTTAAAACCCACCTAATAAAATGGAAAATAATCTATCTGACAAACAAATTGCTATGCTGAAGGAATATTTTGATACGTTTAAAGACTCCAACAGTGGTAACATAACGCTGGAATCCTTGTTAACTATTATGACTTGTATGGTGCCTATGATAACCGAAGGAGCTGTTGTTAAGTTATTTACGAACTTTGACTACGACAGAAAAGGAACACTTAACTTTAACGAACTCATAGAGTGTATGAAACAGATTCTGAGTCAAGCTGACCCAATAGAGGACTTTTCCAGGGAGTTTAAGAAATTTGACAAAAACAAAAATGGCTTTATTACCACGCCTGACCTTCGACGGGTTATCATCAATCTGGGTTTAGCTTTCATAGATGATGATATAGAATGCATGATTGCCGAAGCCGAAGCCGAAGCCGAGGCCAAGGACGGGCGAGTAAGTTTCGATATATTTATAAAAGTTTTAAGAAAAAATAAATTTAAAAGACAGGAAAGTACATACGACTTGGTAAACAAAACATTTACATTTTTCCAATAATATATAAATAGTTTCCATATAATAAATATGATTTCGTTTTCTGATAACTAATATCAAGGTGCATCATTTATTTTATTACTATATATTCCACTTAATTGTTCACCTTATATCCAAACTTTAATCTGATTAACATATTAACCACAATCCTATTATGACTCCCTTTTCTAACAACTATATGCAATATATCTATATAAATTTTTATTATTTTTATAATTCTAGCTTTAGGTTAATTTGGTATAATTTGGACAAAAAAACGTACCAACCAAGTACTTCAACTAAAGCGGAAACTACTCAGCACTACAGTATTTGTGCTGACGGGTCAATGCATAATAGGTAGGCAGGCATACTTTGAGACTAGGTTTTAAAGCATGAGGACGAGGAGGTCAGTTGCCCATCATTAGATAAGAGAAGATCAAAAATCTTAGCGGCTCCTTCTTTACTGATCTGAGTGCCTTTTTTCCAGCGTTGACCATACACTAACCTTCTACTTTATGTACGAACCAACACTATTCCTGTGGTATCATTATATGACTGTTGTATATATTTGAAATAGTTGCTTCTCGGCTAAAAGCATCAGAATGCAGCTTAGTAAGTGCTAATGTCAGACAACACAATCGTTAAAATAGTAAAAAAATAATAAAAAAAAATAAAAATAAAAAAATTTTTCCAGAGTTATGATGAAGCTTCTATTTTTTGTGGATATATCAACAAACAACTTCATAGTCTTCTGGGCAGCAAAAATCCACAACTAACTACCAAAAGTACGTTGCATTCTCAACAAGTTAGTGTATAATGTGTCATTGGTCAGAAGATATGTTCAGCTCTTGCTTTTTGAAAATGGTGAAGATGTAACACAAACCATCAATTCTAATCGCTATATAATAAGTCCTAATTTCTTATTTTACATGGTGACCCACCGTGTGGGGTTGATACCATGGTGTAATGTCAGGAAATGTATCCAGATAAAGCACCTATAAACGCCCCATTGGAGTAAATTAAGCCAAAGCAGTTTAAATAGGTGCCGTTCCTCAACAAAGAAGAAGTTATATTCATGCCAAAGTACATAAGAACAAATGACATCCTCAGGAACCTCAAGATTGATCCGATCAATAATAAATGGACCAACACCGCGTTATCAAATCTCAGATTGGTAACAGGCTCTGAGAGTCCAATTTCTCTATGCTCTGAGAAAATATATTTATTAAGTGTTGGCCAAGCTTTTGTTTATTATTTGTAAGCAAGACGTAAAAAAATAATGTCAGATGGATATGTACTATAAGATGTTATTTCCCACTTAATGGTAAGGGAAAATTATATTTTTAAATAAAAATTCGATAGAAATTTTAATCGGAAATGTGTTTTATTTAAAATAGCTATATAATATATTTAAAGTATACGGGAAGATATTAATTTAAAAACAGAGATTAGTCAATATCATCTTATTTTCTTGTTTTATAGTAAAATTTAATATCTTCTAAAAAAAGTTTAAATAGTTTCGCAGAAATTCAGTCTCTCTAGAACTCATCTTTTTATCTCAATCGAAAGTTTTCGAAAGAAAGGGTAAACATTTGCACATTTGCACAAATGCTGATGCTTAAAATAAACAAAATTCCGATGCGTTGAGACTCGACTCAACCCGTGCTTAAATCGAAAATTATGACAAGGTGCTGAAAAGTGCTTAGACTCTTCTATGCTTATTCATGCTTCTCGACAAAAAAAAAAAAAAAATGCGAAAATGGATCTGTGTTTTAATATGGAAAAATTCTTTTACACAAAAAGGAATTCTTATCAAATGGCTTTTTTTCTGTTTGAATATGAGTTGAAATTTTCAAATATTTTCTGCTACTCGTATATGAAAATATTTAAAAATAAGCAAAATGGAATTTTTGAAAACAATTTCAAATGATAAATGATCAGCATATGCTATACTCGTCGTATATGCGTTACCAGTGACAAAATGAAAAATGTTCTCACATGACACTCGCCACTTTTTCTGACACAGATACGTTGACATTTTGAGTTTCTCGTTGGCCGCAAAAACGTATCTCGTAACATCTTTTTCACTTTTTTATTCCCTTTTAGCAGTTAGTTTTGATTTTTCAAAATACCGTCATATTTGTAGCACACACCCGTCCATACACACATGGAATATACCATATCTACCCGTACATCTATCTACTCGTATATCTACTCGCATAAATATTTGTATAAAAAGTGAAACTTAACATGAAAGTGCAGTTGTGCGCCATAATTTTGCGAAATAAAGCAACAATTATTTCAGCGTGACAGCAGCTTTAAAGTTGTTCGCATTTAAATTCATTGCAATAAAAATTTTAATTTTGCATATAAAATTGCCATTGAATACTCGTAGTGCACAAATGACACATAGATACAAATAATGTGAGCAAATAGTCTGTTTCTGTATTTATGTTATATGTGTGTGTTTGTGTGTTTGTGTATCTGTGTGAGCTGGTATGCTTGTGTCAGTTACACCCTTGCAAGTGTAATAATCTGTTTTGTTGCTTGCTACCCGACTACCCGACTTCCCGGCTACCGCTTAACCCTTAACACGCCTTAAGGGTTTAACTATTGTGCTGAATTGTGCTGAATTGTGCTGTGTTGTGTTGTGTTGTGACACATTCCGTCGTCATCGCACACTTCTTCATCACACTCAGAGAGTAAACACACATATATATATCCATATCCCACATCCGTTTTATCGACTTGAATAATATTTTTCTTTAATCTGTAATAATAAACAATGAACATTTTATAGTCGGTCATATTTGTTGTATGATTTTTATCTCGAAATATACGATGAGCATGCAATTTGTTCAACTCTTATTATGGGAATGTATCTGGATCGTACACACACACACACACACACACACACACACACACAAATGCAGTATGGTATATTTGATATATCTGGTATAGTTTTAAGCCGCTTCGATATTCAAAGTGGAGAAAAAATTTCTGATAAGTAAAATCTTTGACTGCAGTACATGGAATTCATTTTAAATTGCTTACTTTTGTTTAAGAGAAGCAATAAAAACCAATTATTTTTGTAGTATAGTAATGAGAATGATGCAATGGTGTTCATATATCAATAAAATCTGAAATATTAAAATACAATATTACAAATAAAAGAAAGCTTACGACGATATATTTAACATAACGAATACAGTTTCATTATTAAAAATTGAAAAGCATTGAATTAAAAATAATTCTTACAATGCTCTAAGTATGAGTAATGTAATATGATTATGGTGTATGTCTACATTTCCGAATGCAATATTACGACATCTTCACGAGAAATGTGGTAAATATCTTTCTGCACATCAAAATAACTAGGAGGAGGAAGACTCAAATTCAGCTCAGGGTACTCAAGGGTATGAGTTCAATCCTTGATAGTTGCAGTCTCAAAAAATTATTTGTGATGGATATTTTATGGATATATGGATCAATACTCACAACGACTGTTTGGGCAGCTAAAAATTCAATTTATTAAAAAAAATAATAAAGAATGTTTCAAGATAAATGCGCGATAATTTTTCTCTTATACAGTCACTTACTGTATAAGATCGGAAAATGAGTATTTAGCTTCTAGAAGACTATTTTAGTTGGAAGTTGAACTTCATATAGACGAGATAATCATTCGTTTAGCAAGATTGCTTAACGAAGAAAGTGGAATAGTAATAGCTGTTTTGTAGATATAGGAAAAAAAAAGTGGCATATAGAATTGAGTTTTGGAGCACTGAGATATTTTATTTTATTTTTCTTCTTTGCTGTAGGTGGAAAGCATGAAACACCATAGAGTGAGATCGAAACCCATCAAAAACACCTCTTAGCAATGATTTGAGAAGACTCCAACCACCTCACTGTAAAAGAATTCCGGCTAAAATGACATTCCAATAAACATGGATAGAAAGATAAGGAGCTAAGTATTTACATTTCCAAATTTATTTACACCAGGTGTAAAGACACTAATTATCTTTATTAAAGTAAGAATTCAGATTTTTTAAGTACATATATACTCTCAATGTGGATTGTTTTATATTTGACTCAACAGCTGATTTCTGAAGCGAGATTGATCGATCTTAGTAAAATACAGAGCAAGGAATGTGTAGAATATCAGGATAGTGATTTTAGCGATGAGCTAAATATCTGCGTGTCACGGACAACAGCTATTAAGGGAGTCCTTCCACCTTAGCGGTAGAGTAAAGAACTCTGTTGGAGTACGGTTGGCCAATAGACTTGCTTCTGTAGTGAGAAACTGACATACTGAAGTATGTGAGCTTAAGAAAGAAATTTCTGCACGAGATGTTCATTTGAATTTGATCTTACGTTTGATGGTTCTCATGGTTCCCAGACCCCTGTAAAATGATGAAAATGTTCTATATTTATGTGGTATTAGAAATATTGATCACTTTTAAC
The DNA here is from genome assembly GCF_002237135.1 of Teleopsis dalmanni. Lineage (NCBI taxonomy): Eukaryota > Metazoa > Arthropoda > Insecta > Diptera > Diopsidae > Teleopsis > Teleopsis dalmanni. The sequence goes on from NC_051848.1 coordinate 7,589,029, forward strand.
TTTCTCAGTTAGAAAATAAGTTATAACTATATTGCAAAATAATGTTATTCTTGTTTTTGTATTAAATTGCTTATAAAAAAAGCAATTCTAATGACTATATAAAGTCATCAAATAATATTCTAGCAGTTTCCAATAATATATTCTCCCACTTACATCTAAATTTGTATAAGATACCCTTTTAAGTAGGTCTAAAACTTTTTTATAGTAATAATACATTATTATATTTCACAGTTTCTATAGTGATTTTTAATTTGTTTACTATATTATTATTTCAACAAATTTATTATTATCTTTCCCATATATAAAAAATTGAAAATTGAAAATTTAAATTTAAAACTTTGCCCTTTCGGCGTGGAACTCAATACTCACTTCTGTTGCAATCTATCAGTCGTTGATGTGCTCCAATCCGCTTCACATCTTTGTTGTGGGTCTCGGAGTAATTGTTTTTTTATTGTCAAGCCAAACATATGCTGCGTAGACTCATATAATTTCATCTGGCAGTAGCTACTGCCTTTGTCCCTGTTTTTTAGCTATGATAGTAGTATATTCATGGCGTTCCAACTAGCAATGCGTAGCATATGTACAGTAATAGGGATTAAAATTATATCTGCAAAAAATGTGTACATATATATGTAGCATATATATATAGGTATGTATATGGACTCTCATAGAGTCCATGTGTGGTGTATGTGGTAAATTGTGTCATTGCGAGCACTTGTGTTTTGTTCTGTTTGTTCAACTCTTGTTAAATTATATCCTAAAGGATACTTACTTACATGTGCAACGAATCGCATCTTTTTTTGTTTATACTTTATTTGAGCTTTTTTTTTGTTATGTGTTATTTCACTATATTGTTTTATATATTATTGTTTTGTAATTATTTGTTTTTATAAAGTTTTTACAAGTTTTTTCTTCGGGTTTTATTATTTTTCGACTTAACAAATTGGAGTGTTTAATATTACAATAATATTTTTGGATGTTTCATCAAGCTTTCCTTGTTCCTTGTTGTTTGTAAGTGGATTTTGATTTCATTAAAAGTTTTTAATAACTAATATAAAATTCTAGTATATATACGAAATTAAATTTCTAGCAACTTTCTGATTCCAATAAAAATATTAAAAATCTGATGGGCTTTCATTTTGCTTTTGTTGCCTATATTAGCAGATTATGGTATATTCATATTAAAATGACTACCAACATATATATTTATTATACATAAATTTTTTCAAGTTTACTATTTACAAAGCTTTTAGTCGTGTCTTACACAACATATAAACAACAACTGCTTCCTAACTGCTGTCCTACTCTCCTAGTAGAGCATAGGGCCGATTCCTCTTAAACTTACTCTGTCGCCTGCTTCTCTTGCAATTTGATTATAGGATTACTGTGTACTTAAAGAACTTAAAGCAGCTGGTCTACGATTCTTCGCCATATCTTAGTTGGGGCTTCAGGCTGGCGGCTATCTTGTGGATTCCAACATGTGGCTTGTTTTCTTATACAGGGTGCTATTTTTTTAAGCATGTGACCAATACATATAATTATTATATATACGTATACACACATCGAATTTAACAATTATATAAGCTAACTTCAGCATCGTCAAACCTGCAGAGTAGATTTTCGTGATTTAAACGCAGAATAATCACTTACCAGGAATATGTGTAAATGTCTGAAATTAAAATAAATTAATTAACAGTTAAAATATTTATTTTAAACCACTTACTAAAATCCACCCCGCTTGCACTTTGACACATCAAAGTGATCTGCAATTACAATGAAATAAAAATATGGAAATATAATTAAAAAAATGAATAATACATTTGTCTTATTTATTTGCTAATTATATCTATTTTATTAAACATTTTCTAGTATATATTTTATTATAACAAATAAAAAAAATAAAACCACCATTAACCGAAGATACATTAAATCACGTTTCTCAAGTTTTAAAATAAACCAGCAAAATAAGAAAAGTCAACATACCTATTCGCCGTAAGAGAAATTCGAAGACAGTCTGAAGAGAGGATCAAAGAAAATGGAGTATGCATACATGTACTAGAATGTAGTATAATCTATACAAAAGCTCGGTCGATTGGGTATATAAGATGAGCACTTTTCTTTTGTAAGGGACCTGAAATATAAACTTAGAAAACACAAGTCCATATTAGCATTCGTTGCACATATGAAATTTCTATATTAAGAAGTAATAATTCCAAGCATAATTATATCATTTCGATTGGTCGCATTCCATCTACGGTAAATAATAAAAACTTGGAGAATTTACACGGTCAAGAAACCCCAACACAAAAACATAGTTATATCATTTCGAATGGTTGCATTCCGTTTACTGTAAATGCCATAACTTTGTAGAATATAGACAAACCACAAGTATAATTTAATCGTTATGTTCGGTCGTATCACGGCTTAATAATCCCATAAACGAACTAAATGAAGAAGATCACCATCTAAAAAAATCACAGGCCAAGAACGTTTTGAATCACTACGTGTCTCCGGATTGCGTGGAAGAAACAAACGTCATTAATTGGTTTATTCATTCATAACGTAATTTAAAAACTCTTAATATTATTAACTGACTAACCTTATTGATTTATACTAAATAATAAAACATCAAAATATAAAACGACAAGGCCTTTTGAATATTTCGGTCACACAATTTTTTGTGACAACCCTGATTTGCTGAGAATATCCCAGTAAATCGAAACGACCCCGATAAAAAGTCGTTACAAAGGGACAAGTCTATTCGTATTCAATAATAATAGATATACATAAACACAATACATTAAGTTTAAAATCTGGATTAAAAGAAACAACTTAATATTAATTAATCATTAACTAAATTTTAATTAAGTTAATGAACCACTAAAAAAATCTGAGACAACAAATCCGAGTTGTGAGGCACTCATTTCGTCAGAGCAAGTTTAGAAACTATTATTTTTCAGTAGCACAATTTCAAATTGACTTAACATCCGAGTAGGTAAACATTGAAATACTTTTCTATTAGTTAAAAATTAACAAATTTAAAGAAAAAAGTGTGAATATCTAAATAACGTTTAGATTAAAGCAGGAAATTGAAAACTTAGTTTTCCTCAAACGGAATACATAATTTAAACCATGACTTTTAGTATGTTAGGTCCAGTAATCTTTCATGGCATGTTCGACAAATCAAACGAATTAGTAGTTGTTCCAACACCGGAGGTAACACCAATAAAATATCAAGATACTGGTCCTGAAAGTAGATCAAAGAAAGTAAAACTCCAGTTCTTACAGAAATGTGAGCAATTCTGGAGAATCACTTTTGAGTCGGTGCCACGTAGCTTTGGCGATTGTCCGCAAGTACAAATAAATGACAATATTGCGACGGGTTTTCGAGTTCTAAGTGAAAAAAAGTACGACATGGTCCGCCAGTGGTCTCGATCATCTAATTGGATAAAAAAAATATCATAGTAAGTGATATTAGTAAGAAAATCTGTATTTTGCAAATATTTTAATTTAGAAAAATTCACAGATGTGAAAAATAATGGATACGCTTAGGATTGGTCAATACGCATATCCATTAAGGGCTTCAATAATACTTCAAGAATTTCGATGCGTCTTAAACTTAAAAATGTAAATATGTAAGAGTCAAAAGTAATTGGTTCATGAGTTTATACAGAAAGTAAATTACCATAAAATAAAATTCAGGTTTTTTTTATATGTAGGTGGTATATGTAGGTGGTATATGTAGGTGATATATGTAGATATATTTATATTTAATGGTTAACATGAGCTGAATTTTATATTAATAAAATACTAACGCAATGCATAATGGCAGTTTGAATTTTTTTTAACAAAAGAATATGTTGTAGTTAGATGATATGAGAATTGTAAAATAGATTAGTGCTATCAGGCACACTGTTGTATCACACCAAGACGAGGGGCAAGGTTAATTACCTGCAGCAGTAGCGGGGCCTGGACGCAGGTCACACCGATGGAAGTTTTTAATGACTTATAAAGACCCTACCTCGAAGTATGTACGATCAACAAGGTTGGTTGTGATAGAGCAGAATTCTTATCAAACTTTTGATGTCATTGCTAGAGTTAATGTGGACGCACGTTACACCGATGGAAGTTTTTAATGACTAATAAGGACCCTACCTCGAAGTATGTACGATCAACAAGGTTAGTTGTGATAGAGCAGAGTTCTTATCAAACTTTTGATGTCATTGCTAGAGTTAATGTGGACGCACGTCACACCGATGGAAGTTTTTAATGACTAATAAGGACCCTACCTCGAAGTATGTACGATCAACAAGGTTGGCTGTGATAGAACAGAGTTCTTATCAAACTTTTGATGTCATTGCTAGAGTTAATGTTTTTCTTAAATTATTTTGCAAATATGAAAAATGTCGTCATTCAAACAATTGTCGATCAATGACTAGTAGTCGGTAAAATATTGGGGTATATAAATAATTATTATGTATATTTTTTGTGTTTATTGATTAGCTGCTGGTTAGTCTATATACTTTCTAAGATATGCCATATAATACGCGACTTTGGTGGTATAACTAAATGTTAGGACAATTCAATGTATATAACGTCAGAGGTTTAATGTAATAAAATTAAACTTCTTAGTTATTAATTTCTGCTAAAAAAAACAAGTATTCCCTAAATTTGCAATAACCGTATCTTTGCACTTGAAATGCAACTTCACAACTATTGAAAGTATCTCAATTTTTGCTGAAAATTGTTCGCATCATTATGTGTCCAATAGATATGTCAAAGTTGTCATTTAACAGCACATCATAACATGCTTTTCTGTAAACAATAAAGGAAACATCATTGACATCTACAATAACAACGAATGACAGCAGTCGAAATAGGTTTCAATTTCAGTTTCGGTTTCGGTTTCTGCTGAAATAGTTTCTAGTTGACATTAACAAATTCTGACAAGGATAAAGCATTTTACTTTGTTTTTTTCTTTTATTTCCTATATTATACGAGTACGACATGTTGCTATGGGCGCAACAACAATTTTGTTATCCAGAACATGCAGAATATTCATTGCAGCACCAGCTACGAGAACACCAGAGAACATATCACTAGACACAGCATATAATCGTATGTTTGCTTGCTCATTTGCATTTAATAAGAAAATACTTGGGGCATAAAAATTTAGTTGATAGATACATTCATTTTAACCATAATAATAAATCCTGTGGGAGGGTGAACTTTCCTCTTTTGTTATCTCCAATATAGATTGCATGTGGATATTAACATCAGAAAATCATTTTCAAGGTTTACTGGTAAATAAACTTTGAATACAAAACCTATATTTCTTTTAAATATTTATTTTAATATCTGTGGACAGACAGTAAAAATTAATTGCAAATATTTTCTTATGAAAAAAATATCTTTAATTTAAATAGATATGACACGAAAAAGATATAAAATGATTTTTTCTGCATCAAAATTGAGATTTTCGTTACTGAAATCTACAAAAAAGTGATTTTAAAATAGTTTTTAATTATTTATTGGCAGTATATTACTCACATTTAATAACATTTCTTGTAAACCTTTTGCAGCCTCTGCCCTGAAAAAGAGGAAGAAATAGTTTGTGCACAAAATTCTAATATAGGTAGCTCTTAATTCAATAATACATTTAGAACACCATAACACTAGCACAAGAACAACTCAAAACAAGAAGTTCATAGCACCGCAAGTAATCAATACATGAAGACTACAGTCCAAATGAAGACTGTCGCAATTTCAGCCCTCAACCTACGTACCTTCTGAAACTTGAAATATCTATAAATGAACAAAAATTTGAAACATAGAGTTATATTCACCTCGACTGTTGGCAAAGAGTCGATACTTATAATATTTTCTTGGGAATCCGTGTATTCAGATAATTAACGAACTGCTATTACAGATATTATTAAAATTGTTGTAATGCCGATAAAAGTTCTTCTTCTACAATGGAGCTGCAAATCAATCTCAGTTTTATCTTCCCAATTATATGTCTTCATGCAAATTTCTTCTCCGCTGTCTTCCTTTCCGTTTTTTTAAAGGTTACCAAATCTTTGGCAATAGCATATCATATCCTTGGAGGCACTTAAAAAATAAAAAAAGAGAATTTAGTGTTGCGTTATCATTATTATTATCATTATTATTATTAAATTATTATAAAAAGGTTTTTCGAACAGTAGTGAACTACAACAACAAAAATTCATTCTATATTATTTTCAATTTATTGAATTTTTGACTGACCATACAGCTGTTTCGAGTATTGCCAAATACCCATCATTAGAGGTCTTGAAAATAAATAATTATTTTACTTACTTAAATAATTTATTTACTTAAATAATTAAGTAAATAATTATTTTTGAGTTTGCAGGTACCAGGAATTGAGCTCGTGTCCTGCCAAATTTAATTATTAAATAATTATACTTAATTAATCTGTAAGTGAAAATCAATCCATATTTAAACACTTTTTAAAGAGATTTAAAAAAAAAAGTTGAGATGTTTTAAAAACAATTTATTCTTCATTTTCTATTCTAAAATATTTACTCGATAAATATGTATGGATGGTAAGGGATCAATATTTATGTCATAGTTGGTCTTTGGTGCTGTCAAATACAATTAAATATGTAAATTGTGTCTCTTCCGTATTGATATTAACCTCAAAACCACTCCATGAATAAAATACTAAACAATAGTCCATATCTCAAATCACTTCGTATTGCGAGAGAAATAGAAAAGGACGACGGCAAGTTGATTAATTGGACAAGGGTTAAAATTTAATAAAAATCATAATTTGAAATTCCAGGATTTTATTTCATTACAACTTCACTTTTTCGCTTTATTAATTTTGATTAAATTAAATAAAAATTTTGAAAAGGGTTCAAATGTTTTCGTGTTTCTATGCTCAAGTGTAAATTAGCATTATATTATTGTGATACTTGTTCCTTTATAGCGAAACATTTTTCAAACTTTTATTAAAAATAATATAATGCAAATTTTGCAGTAGGAGTATTTTATACATATATATCTAATTTATAGGTATGTATGTATGTTTAAAATATAATTAAAATTTATTTTAAAATATAATAACATGTTTACAGAATTTTATCCTGAGATAGTTTTCAACATATTGTTATTTTTTAACAATATTAGAATTCTCAATTATATACGTTTTTTTTAGTTATAATATACCAAGGATGCATTAATGTCAAAGTCTGTACGATCAACAGCTCTCATATCGTCTTCCAACCATCTTATTGGTCTGATTTAGCATATGTTAGTATGCATTCTGGCTATTTCTAAAGGTAGAGGATCACTCGGGAGGAACTATTTCAATGCGATTGACGAGAGAAAAATCCAGTCGTTGCGTACTTTGTCCAGGATTAAAAAATAAGTTGGCTTTATTGTATTGTGTCAAAAAGTAAGTACTTTGAAGGTAATTAAATAGATTTCAAAGAATTTATAAACATTATAAAAGTTGTAAATGATTTCAGCTTATGTTTTAGACACAATATTATTTCCTTTTCTCACACATTCTTCTTTCATACAGCAACTAACAATGGGTAATTTAAATCTTAAGATATATGTATATATATACATAAGTTTTTATAAATATAGTCTAAGTAGTTACAAATATATTTTCATCTAAATCAAATCACAAATAATTCATATATTTTAATTTTTATAATTATTTATATTTTTGGAATTCAGTCTTAACTAATTTTAAATTTAATTGGCTGGATTTGACTCACTTAGATTACTTTTCGTAATTGATGTGTATCTTTACAATAAAGTCCGCAATGCTTTTTTTTATAAAATTATTGATTAAAATCTTATATAAATATTTCTTATGTATATAAATCCTTCAAAAACTTTTCCGCATCTTCGGTAAATAATCATTTTCCCACATCATACTTGGATGAAAACAAAACCATCCAAAATGTACATGCTCACTAAAAATTTAAGGATTGATTAAGATAGCTGTAGTTAGCACAATAGACCACCTGAGTTGCGGTGCATGATACTCTCCACAACATAATAATCATAATCAAAATTTTTTATATGGCAATAATTCCTTCATTGCCATGTGACATGTGTCAAGTGCAATCCTATTCTGGCAATGGAGTCCGAACAGCTATCAAAGAGATCATGTAGAGCTAGCAACTGGAGGAAGAATAGTGTGTCTTCAAAATAAGCTGCCATTAATTCATATTAAAATCCATTTACTTAAATAAATATCTATTGAGGTTAAGTTTCTTATTTAGGTGCCTTAGGATTGTACATTTATTGGTCATTTATTTCTCCAAACCAATATTCGTATCCATTTAAACCTTTTTATCTAAAAGCTTGCAAAAAATATTATTTTTCTGATATTTATCTGACTTCATTTGTCCAACTTTGGTTTTGATTAAATATAAAAAATTGTCAAAAAAAAAAAAAAAAAGGAAAATTAAACATTATTAAATGAAACTTACAAAACAACTATAAAGCCAAACTTTCCCTCCCGACAGATGATTAACTGCACATTAAATTCTTTAGTGTAGTTCAAGACTTTTATTTTGTATAAACTTTCGACCAGAAACCGCAACCCATTAAAGGCCAGCATGTCCTGCTCGATGTGCCTGGTACAAAGCTATTTTGACCCAACATGGTTTTAATGATTTTCATTTATTTTTATTTTTTATTTTATTTGTATTGTTTTTTATTTTTCCAGCTCTGCAGGCGTATATTGGTTTTTCATGTTTTTCCCGTTCGTATCCGCACAATCCATCGGTTAGATTTTTAGACATTTTTGTTTATTGCTCTTTGAGTTTACATTAACTTCGGAGAGATTTCTGTATTGATTTTTATGGCATGTTTGCAGGTTTTTTTCTGTGTTCACTTTTTCCAAATAAGATAAAAGCAAAGGCTTTTAAAATCAATTTGCTTCATTTCCTAAAAGTTTAATAGCTTTTGCTGTACTCTTCTTGTAATCGTATTAATGTTTCTATTTTTTTCAAATTTTCGGTTTCTATTTTGCTTATTTGTAAGTTACGACTTGTAAATCGTAACGAGCCGCATCAGCACAATATCTTAAGTCGTTAATTGGTAGCACAGTTACAATGACGAACCAGATACATTTCTGATGTACACATAAACATATGTACGTTTCTTAAAATTTTGTTCAGTTGAGGGTATTTCTCTCTTAATTAAATTTACATTAAAAATAAACCAACACAATATAAGAGATTCTAAATATGAACCTTGCTGGTTTTTGAATGTCAAAGGAGTAAGCGGCGAAATCAGTACTTGAATTATTTCACACCCTGTATTAAAAAGTAATCAGAATTTATAGCTTAAATATTATCCGTGAAAGCTACACAGAGTACTTGAATGAATTCAATATTTAAAACTTGCCTTAAAGATAGACCACAATTTTTTTTCCTATGAGCCAGAGTCAGTGGACGGACTGTGGTACCATACAAGATTTCAGTCTCTCTGATAGTTCAATGGAATTGAATTTCAATAAAATAAAAAATTAAATTTGATTTCAACTTCAATTAAAACTTAACTCTACTTTACTTAATAGGAACTGTTATATTTACAAGAGAGATTCGAATAGTAGTGAATTGTACTGTTGAACAACAAGATTTTTTATTTATTTTTTATTAATTGAACTTTGACTTACCAAACAACTGTTTCGAGTATTGCCAAATATCCATTATCAGTAGTCTCGAACTACTTTCTCATTATTACTTGGAAATATTTAAATATAAGAAATGATTCTTAAAAAAAAACAAAGAAATTTGTTGTTATAATTTTCTACTATTCGAAACCTCTCCAAAGTTGTTATGAAAAAATGAATGTGTGACAACTCGGATTTTTTCTCTCAGATATATTAGTGGTTAATTTAATTAATTAAAATATAATAACTATTATTAAGTTGTGTTTTTTGTACACGAGAATAACATACATACGTATACGAGAAAAAATTAGGTCGAAATTAAATTATAATTCTGCTTTCCTTTAAGTTTAAAATTCTATATAGTTTTTTCATAATTTAAAAGATAGTGTATAATTTTAATAATTGTTGATTCTAAAGCTGTGTTGTTCAATGCATTTAATTCCAAAGTCGCACAAAAAATTGTTTATTCTCCACGTTAATGAATGGGTGTGCTAGATTTTAATCTTTTTAAAATTGTTGAAACTTTTAGATAAAACTTTCATCCTATTCACATATGAGCACTTGGTTGTTTTTTTTTTTTTTGTTATAAAATTTTGTATATTTAGGTGCAAGATATGCTTAAACGGAACTACCACAGGGCTTCAAGACACACAATGTGCTCTGTTTTGGTTTTATTATGCAAGATATTTCTTGGAAGTGTAGTGTCACATTTTGAAGATATGAATTGGTTACCAAAATCAAGTGCTTCGTTACTAGTAGACGTAGCTTTTGAGGTTATGCTAAATACCGTCTTTATGAGAGCAATTCTTAAATACTCGACGCTAGGAAATATCGTGACGGTCATCGATAATGATTCAATGCCGACGAAAAATGTTTTAGAAAAATCATTAAGAATCAAGCGGACTAGCTATCGCTATCGCAATAGATCAAATAAGTAAATCTTTTTTAATAATTAATCTTTTATTTCATACAAAATTATATTTGCTTATATTTATTGAGAGCTTCTCACTCAGTCAGTTATGTTAAGTTGCCAATCGTGAGCATTTCAATTCAATTCAATTCCCTTGATAGAATAAAGTTGTGATACGTTGAAGCAAGTAAAGAATTAATAAACCCCATCTGCTCTAGGTCAGACTGCTACGTAGTCAGTGGTAGGCATTTTTATAAAAGTTTTGATGTGTGCCTAAATGGTGACATTCCCCAGGAATTCAATTTCCACCTTTTTTGTCTGCAATGGCTTTTTGATGTATTGCTCTGTTTTAAAAATGTTGCTGTAATTTTCCATAATTTTCGAAGAGTTTGGAATGCATTAAAATAGACGTCGGAACAGCTATAATGTAAACTCAACGATAGAAATTGGTGCAGTTTCTTCTTCTGTGTTTTTTATATATATATATTACATAGATATGTACAATTATTAGATCAGTCAATACTTCACTCCTTGATCAGCATAAATGAAACATTTTATAACTATAAGTTAATCTCGACATTTTAGTTAAACTATAACATAGATTCTGTCATATCAAGTTAAACATGTTAGGAGTAATGGGGAATGCTTGCAAATATAACTCACACTACTATCGAAACTTTTTCAATAAAAATTAAATGAAACACAGCTTTCCACAAAAAAAAACAAAAATCAGTTGAATTGGCCCACACAAAATACAGATAATACTTCAGGAAGTAATTCCGGCGTATAAGATATGGAAAAAATTGTATTTGAGGCGGGAGCGTGATTCACTTATTAATATTTACAGGGTGTTAAATGAAACTCGAAAACACGATTGCGCTCCAACTTCGTATGGACATAGTTTTAGTTTATTTTTCTGCCCATTGGAATGTAATAACAGAACTTCGTTGTGATCAAGATATTTCAGTTGCAAAAGGTGAAATCGGTAGGTCACGGTTAAGTGATACTTACCAAAAAACTAAAATCAACATAGATTAAACAGTTTTATGAAGCAAAAATAAATAAAATGTTTTCTTTTAATTTATTAACACTTTATGTTAACTTATTAAATTAATCTAGGAAAAAAAAAATTTGATAGGCAGAACCTTTTTTTTTATATTTTGCCAAACGTCTTCCACAACTAACAAAAGAACTTATTATCAAGTGTTTTGAAATTGTAGAAAGACATTTATATATAATATTAAATGAATATCATTTGTGTGTACAAATATATTTCTTAGTACAAATACCACATAAAAGGTTTTATGTTTTCGAACTTAGTATGCCACAAATGCGAACAAAAATTTTATTTAAACAAAAAATATAAAATGACAATAATGTAAAGTTAAGATACAATTATTTTTAGGGAAAAATTCAGTAACATTTTACAAAATTTTCTGTTTCGGCACCATTTTACAAAAAATTTGGAAAATAAACACTTTTGCTATGTCTGAACTAAAATCCATTCTTAAGAAAGCCAACTTACCGAAAGGACCAAAGAAAAGTGTTCAGTTTAACTTGCAAAACATCGATGGCGAATATACAGGCGAATCCGAAGGAAAAGATAAAGGCCTAAAATCTGATATCGTTGTGCGTAGCTGTACTAATATATTTTCTGACACCGCATGCAGTAATTTCTGCAGTGTGATTAAGGACTTTTACAAACCCAGAAGAGTTATACCAAGAGACTCTCTCAAAAGAACCAAAAAGGCATTGGAGAAGCGTGGAAAATGAAATAATTTGAGGCGCTAAAAGCTGAGAAAACCAATTAGGTAATAAAAAAAAATAATATTGTAATGTTATAACAAATATAATATGTATTTTACAATAATAATAATAAAATCTTACTCATATAGCGAATTTCAAATCAAAACTGAAGACATCCGCTGAAGCAGATGAAGCCGACGACGCAGTTCTCAGTAGAAGTTTTACTTAAAGTTTGTCTATGTGACCAAAGTTAAAGTTCTGTTAACTATCTAGGAAATCAAGATTCATCTAAAACTTGTAACCATTTTCCAATGCACCACAGTCGTAAGACCATTGCTGGTTCTAAAACCGAATTATTTTCCAAATCCAAATTATTTTCGTTATTTCTTCTGATGAAATAAATAGCATTTTAAAGTACGCAAACATGAACATAAGACTTTTATTTGTAAATATTGTTTGTTCTTTACTTTCTTAATAATTAGGATTTTGAAGATATTATTTCTGTAAAAACTGTAAAATTTACGTTTGGTCCAAAAAGCACCTGTTAATGCTAGCATCAACTTTTACTCTACGTGACAACTATTGTCTATTGTAATGCTTGTAAAGTTGCCAGAGGGAATAGATTACATGCCTTTCTTGTGACCCCATTTGATTTTCGAGATGTACTTAAAATAACCCGATAAGTTTAATCTCGCTATCAAACACAACGAAGGAACATGTCGTAAATATTGAAGCCGTATAAAATGGGGTCCTCTTTGACACCTAACTATACACCAGTTTAAGCTTCATCTATGCGCATCCTTTACTTGGTGTCCAAAAGAGTACAGCCTGTCTAGAACAGATATCAAGAATTTTCCATATAGGTATATTTTTTCTCTATTTATAGAAACAGTAGAAAGTATGGTTCTGTTTTTCTTGATGGATTATTCTATACATATGGCATACCATATTGCAAAGGCCAAATATCACAAAGACTACTAAAAAATGAATTTTAGCATTTACACTATATTTTACATCCTTTTAGACATATATAAACATAATATAAATTATACTCATTTATATATTATTACGTATCTTCCTTATCATGTTTTCTGCAATCTGCGATATTCAACAGATTGTGTGCGTATAAAAATGCAATAAAATTTTAATATTCGTATGTATTTTTATTATATATTTTTTCATCAGGCATTTTTTCATTTAACATTAAATTTCATATTTATAAATTTAATATATTATTTATTTGTATGAACATTACAGTTCTTCCGAAACGAAAATTCTGACAAAAAAATGACTTTTAATAAAAATTTAAATTTTATGGCGACAATCTAAAATATTTAATCCTTTCGCCTGATGCGGTATATCTGTTAAATTATGTGTTGTTTTCATTTAATTTTCGGGATATATTCAATTATTTATTTGAAATTCGATTAACTGTAGTTGATATGTGGGATTTTTGACATTTAAGGAATTTATGCCATTCTGCAAAAAACCATTATTATGGTTTTTTCTCTAAATGAAAATTTTAATTCGAAATAAAAACATAAATATAACCCAAAATAAACGTATATATATAAACATATATATATAAACATATATATATTCAAAAGAATATATTAATATAAATTTAAATATAAAATTGAATACAATATACATTGATGACATTGGTTACCACAACAATAAAAATGCTTTTAAAGCAAATCCTTTGCTCTGCAGGATAGTTTTAAATTAATTTACCAAGTATGTAAATCACTATATACTCAAATTAATCAAATTAAATATTACTAAATATGTGTTTGAAGCTAAGATAGAGGACGCGTTAGAGTGCCCTTGCGACTATATCTAAGATATGTATAGAAGAATAACGCTGACGTTTTCAATGACCACAAAGTAAATTTCTATAAGAAAACTAGTCTGCTGTACGAACATTTGATGAAAAAAAAAGCTGATCATCATTGGCTATAAGCCTACGACTACGATGAACAACATAGTCATAATGGAAATGCTACAGCTAGAATTATGTTGTCGGAAAACATAATAGAGGACGTCATCATTATCAGTAGCAGAACCGAGAACTAACGATAGGAATGTACTTGATACTACTAAATGGCGACAATAAGTCACTGATTGCGTTGGATATCGCTGCGGAAAAGGAATAAAAATGTTCTTGAGGTAAGGAATGTCTATAGTATAAGGAGAATAGATTCCAGTAGGCACTTTTCACTTGCGGTGATGTTAATGTGTTATCACGGAACCAGAGCCAACTGCTTCGGTGTCATGACCACAAGGTATTCGCCCATTTAATGGGAGTATCGTGATGACAGTGATGACTCAAAATCCAAATTTACGCAGGTAGTTCTTGTATTTATTACTTACATTCAATGCGGAGTTGCATAGAGAGATGCTAGATAGGCCTCACTCCATCCCTAAAAGAAAACTATATTCAAATTTATAGTTTTAATTCGTACCCGCGAAATTCGACGAACTTTTATTTAGGGCATTTATAGATGCATTATACTGTTACGTGATTTAACAGCGTCGTGTTGTTAAGTCTTTACGGAGGTTAATTACACTAAAAAACTATGAATATGAAACGGGCAACTAAGTGAATGAGTGTTCATAAGTCTGGAATAGTATATGATGAATATAGCGTATTTGAATTTACTTGTACTTTGATCTGCAGCAGAAAACTGCAACGAGTCATAATTTTAACAACTAGAGTACACTCATAAAAAACCAAATATACTAGTCATACGCATTCACATTCGCCACAAAAATGATTTAAAAGCATTTTTGTTAACCAATGCCGGTGCTAATAAATCAGCTTTATAAGAATGCGTACACATTTCTAAGTAAGATATCTTAAATGGCAAATGATTTATGAATTACAGCAAATACTCAGGTGAGTATAAATACACTCATGTGAGTATGAAGATGCATACGAATGTACTCATCGAAAATGAATGACTCGATCAGTTGTGGCATTTGAAAACATTTTATGAGTATCATATGAGCAGAGTATAAATTATTATAAGTGCTGTCAGCTGTAAGTATGAATTAGGTGAAGTGGAGTATACAAAAAAGACACAGTCAGAAAGCATATTAATAAAACACAGTCAATGATTCGAGTGTTGAGTACTCATTGCAGTTTTCTGATCCGCAAGCTATGATAATAAGGGTTGAGCGACAACATTGAAGAGAGCGCAAAGCGACTGTACTTATACAATCAGTGCAAAATTATATGCATCCTGCCTCTAATAGTACAGTAACATCTGTTTTACGGATCTGTTTTACGGAGGATGTAAGGATGTGGTTAGAAAGTCATCAAAAGTCTGTAAAAGTACATTTAGAGCGTTATGCGACAACCTAGAACTGTGAGACCTGGGCATGCAGCACAAACAGAACTGATCTAATAAATATAGTAAGGCTAGAAAAATCAAAAAAATTAATTTGTAAAGAATAACATAACGATTTCTTTCCCCTTTTTCCAACTTCATGTTTAGTTTTGTACTGCATAATTTATACAAAATTGATAACAAAGTTTACTCACAAAATTTTTGCTTACTTATCTTTTTAGTCCCATAAATAATTGCAGTTATAAAGTTTTTAATGATTTGATGGTTTGATTAATAACACTTAAAACTTGCACTAAAACGAAATCACTTTTTGCAATTAATTTCTCAAATCTGTCAATCAGTAGGTATCCTTGGGTATGCATTAAATAACTTAGCAAATTAAAATTTTGTAACATAAACTCATTCGATTTTCAATTATTTTAATCTAAGACAACTAATTCAATTAAAATACCAACACTTACGTTGAGATGAGATGAGATGAGTTTGCAGTAATATATTGCAAACTTGAGTACGAGTCTGTACGGACGTTTTTGAAAATACATGTAATGAGATACATACCCAACAACAGATTAGAAAACTGAAACAATGAAAGTTTATTTACGATGTGCTTTATATGTACAGTTTATAGTTTTATATACTTTAAGGACTAAAGACTAAAGACTAAAGACTTCTTTAAACTGGTAAACCACAAATTTTGACAGCAAAAGGCTAACTTACATATTAGTCTGATACCTACATATATAGATACACAAATATATGCCAGTGTGTGTGTGTGTGTGTGTGATTTTTAAATAAATTTATGTCTGTAATTGTGCAATTTGCATGGTCTTAACAAATAAATACCGTTCATAGTTGCTAACTGAATAATTATATATGCACGAATGCCCACCGCATAACATTTAAGATGCATTTAAATTAATAGATGAGATACATATGCGTGTACGCTTTGAAGTATTAATTATTGCTTGTAAAATTGCAAGAGAGATAAGCAAACAACAAACCCACTAACGTATGCACTTCGAATATTTGTCCGTTTGCAGGCGAATGACTCTGAAGTATGACTCTGAACTCACAGATACGAGTGCATATAACAAAATAATTCTATTCAAAATGTTTGGATACAAATTTGTGTTGCACAAATCAACATAATTCACTGATGCCTGAAAACCAAATCGAATAATTTTAATTTGGTCAAAACACATATGTGAATGTCGGAAAATGTATTTGTCCACCAAATTGAACTTGTGTGCCTCGGTGTGTGGCTGCCTATCTATGTGGTCGGAACCAGTGATTTCTGACACTTGACAGATTATTTATTTGCGAAACTAATTAAAGCAACCGCAACCAACGTATATTCTTCTCCCAACAACAACATCGGGGTGAAAAAACCTAAAGTGTAATGAATTGGGCAACTTATACATTACATCCAACATGTAAATAGAAATATATATATACATTATTATATAAATATTATAGAGTATATATATGTATATGTATTTATATTAAATTCCAACTGCAATATTCGCTGTGCTCAGAATCTCTTTTTGATTGCTGAAATTGTCTAATGCCACTACTGCGTTATTGAAATTTCAATTCAATTTTTCTGAATGAATGAAGTAGAAAATGCTTTCAAAGTAGATACCCAGTAAAATTCAAATAAAAACTCCATTAAGTGGTTTTGGGATTGCTGCTGTGCTTGGCAAATGAGAAAGGTTTGAGCAGCAAAAAAGTGCTTTATTTCCATAAAAATTTGTGATAAAAAATAAAATAAAATTTAAAATAAATAAAAATATGAATCAAAAGTAAATACAAAATACCTATTTTGATTGATCAATGATGAAGTCCTGATACACTACTTTAAAAATATAAATGCAATATATTTTTCGGTATGTTTCGAGATGCATGCAAAATTTTTTACTCTGTCGCCAAAACTCACCAAACTACTCAAATTAGAAATTCTAGAAATGGATCTGTCAATAAAAGCAGCGTACGAGTATACTCTATATATTGATTATGAGTTATTAAAATATGTGTGCATCTACTGCTTAGAATAGTCACAAAATATGCCATTAAGTAATATATAGATTTTTTGTTGATTAGAAAATCTAAGCAACCGATGATTTTGAATATTTGAATAGATTTGAATAGTTGCGCAAAAAATGCGTTTGAAACCTAATCTTCATATTTTGCGTAGGAAGATTTATAGCCTTGATTATACCCTTCTATAAATAATAGAACGAGAAAGTAATTGGCACAACATGGACCTGAAAGCTATACTGAAATAACCTCAGCTATTAGAGGTTAAGCTATAAATTAATATCATAATTAATATCAAATTAATATCGTTAGTATAATACTGTTGCTACTCCAAACAGGAACCGAAATAATGTTACTCACCTATCTTACAAACATCACAAACAACAACAATAACTGTATCTTGCACAATATAAAAAATAAAGTCGATGTAATTCACTGTCCACACTGTCCCTGGCTTTCAAAAATAAAATGATACCGCTGAAGCAAAAGTGAAAATAACTTTGATCAAAAAAATTTGATAGTTAAAGAGAGAAGTCTTTATGTAAATTATGGTGACTACTAGTATAGCCATCCTTTTTTATTTCATTTAATTTTTATTTGCTTTGTTATTTTTTCTTTTATTTTTATATTAGCCGTTATTTTTTCTTTCAGAGTAGCAAAAAAAATACTTGCACTTACGAATGGAAACATATGAAGCAACAACAATGCTCTTAAAACCTTAAGAGTTAGGTTTCACTCGCAAAAAATTTTGTAACTTAAATTTCAGTGCAGCTCTGCATGTGTTGTACTTGAGTTTTACTAGTTTTACTTGTTTTTTACTTGAGTTCTACTGGTTTTACTTGAGTTTTACGAGTTTTGCTTGAATTTTACTGGTTTTACTTGAGTTTTACTAGTGTTACTTGAGTTTTACTGGTTTTACTTGAGTTTTACTAGTTTTACTTGAATTTTACTTGAGTTTTGCTACGAGTAGCTTGTATACGTAGTATAGGTTATAAAAACAATTTTAAATAATTATAAATAATGAATGCAATCACAATATGCCATTGGAATGCAAACGGCTTAAGCCAACATGTACTGGAAGTA
>NC_051848.1:7607942-7626969 GCF_002237135.1 Teleopsis dalmanni
CACCATATAATAATTTGTCATTATAAAACGTGAAGTAATTTGTTTCACAAATTTTTTAGGAGAATGTTCGTATAGCAGCAGGTGTAGGTGCACGTAGCTTACAATATCACGGATGTTCTCATATATACATTGACGACCTTGAATATCCTGAACAAGCAGCGGAAGGGGCTTCATTGGCTATTTACCGCTATAATGAATATAAGTTGGAAAAACATCGCACACTTTCGCCACTTCTACACCTATACGACTCATCAGATGTCGATGCATGGACTCGTGGTTTATTTAAGGCAGAAGCACAGAACTTGGCTCGCCGCCTTACCGACACACCAGCAAATCGAATGACGCCAATGCACTTTGCACAGTCGGCTGTTGACGCCCTCTGCCCCTGCGGTGTGACAGTCGATGTGCAAAGCATGGAATGGATCGAGCTGCAGCGCCTTAACTCATTTTTAATGATAGCGAAGGGCTCCTGCGAACCACCAGTCTTGTTAGAAATCAATTATTGCGGCACATCACCAGAGGATAAGCCCATACTATTGTTTGGTAAAGGTATTACATTTAATAGGTAATATCATAGTAAAGTCGTATTGTATTATTATTATTCAAAATTTATGTATTCTGAACTTTAGTGGTGGTCTTTGCCTACGTAGTAGACGTGGTATGGCTGAGTACAGAGGTTCGATGGCTGGTGCAGCAGTTGTTGTAGCTACCATCCGAGCCGCAGCAGCCCTGTCTCTTCCCATCAACGTTACGGGTGTTATACCACTTTGTGAAAATACACCATCCGGTATGGCAGCCAAACCTGGTGATGTCGTCGCATTACTGAATAGGAAAACATTATCTATGCGTGTACGTAATATTTAAAAAGAACATATCTTAATTAAACTATTAAATAACTTAACTATGGTTTTAACAAATAGGATGCTGACAAGGCTGGTGTTGTTGTTATGGCGGATCCAATTCTTTACGCGCAGGCTGCTTATAAGCCACGTCTAGTTGTTGATATAGCCACTTTAAGTAAGGGAGTGGGGCAGGCTTTAGGTGGCTCAGCAACTGGGCTGTTCACTAATTCTAATTTCATCTGGAAGCAGTTCCAAAAAGCTGGAACTATAACAGGTGACAGAATGTGGCGTTTGCCGTTGTGGAACTATTTCAAGAAGCTTGTGACAAGTATATTTAAAAGGTTATATGATATTTATAGATCTCTACTAAAACGTATATTTTTCAGATAACAAGAGCTTCGATGTGAGCAACGATGGAACAGGCCCGGCTTCTGCCTGTCTTGCAGCTGCTATATTGCATGTAAGCGTTTTTTAATATTATTTTCATTCTTTCGCAAATTTTTTATTTATTATCTACTTTTATACCCCAAATATTTATACTATTGTGTTTATCGTTATATAGGAATTCGTGCCTTGTCTTGATTGGGTGCATCTTGACATACGTGGTGTGGGAATGCTCACAAAGTTTGGAACTATGCCCTACTTGTTGAAGGACAGAATGACTGGACGTCCCACTAGGACAGTTATACAATTTCTGTTTCAGATGGCCTGTCCTGATACAAAAAAGTGAAACCCTTTACAAGCAACCACACACAATTAATAAAAATTCTCCCTGTCGACACAACTGTTTTTAATGGAAAATCGTCGCAGGGCAGTAAACATCCGTATGATGTTTCAAACATGGGCAAAGAAACATTCAAAACTTTCAAAAATCTTCAAATACGGACAAAAAAATTTTTTCGTTATGAATCAAATTGTAAATATTCTAATTATAAAAATACTCTGCATGCATAACGTTTATTGGATCCTCTAAAGAATGTAGTCGACCTTCACAAAGATGAAGATGATTTTAGAAAAAAAATTTGCTGTTAATTTGGAGTAATTGAAAATAAAGTATACAGAGTTTATCGAAGTAAAATTAAGTAATGAGAAGTTCCTAAGAGCTCTTAGGAACTCCTTAATATATATTAAAAATGACGAGGACAAAAGAACAACATGGGCTAAACTTTTGAAAATTTTTGAATTGAAAATCGTTTTATAATGATATATTATATATATATACAGAATTATTTATTATATGCTAAACTAGAAAACGTATTTGATGTATACTTAAATTCGTCGTTACTAAGACGAAAGCCTAAGGAAATAAAAAAAAGACATCAAATAAACAAAACGGTTTTTAATTTTGGAGGAAATTTTTTTCGCCTTTGTCAAATTAGGTAATGACATTATTTGTCATGCATGTCCATAATAGAAAGACACTCATAGTGCAACTCACTTGAAATTTTATGCAAAAAACAGTGGTGAAGTGTCTTACCTCATGGTTTTTTCGCAGTAAGCTGTATTCGCATACGAAACAAAATTAATGCTACTTCAAAGGTAAACATGGGGACTAACTGAGTAGTCCATACAACCTTATCAACAGAGTTAAGATAAGTTATATTTTCAGTGTACTAAATAATTAAGTTCTCATAATTTTATAGTGCAATAGATTATTTAGTTCAATATCGCTGAGGAACATAACCTGACTAATTTGATTAGGCAGTTCCGTTCAGTAGTTCATCTGAAATCAAAAAATTGGTGTCACATTTTATTAAAAATATATATTTTATATCAAAATTATTGATATTACTTTTCTTTATATTCTTGATTTACTTAATTTTTAAAATTATTGTATAAATATCTTACTAAAACTAAATGAACAAAATAATATATTAATTTCAAGAACTATCCAACTAAATGAGAACACCACTTATATAAATTTTATCTATCAATTTCTACTAAAATCAAACACTAGATGTGTTAAGTGCCAAGGTATTGTCCGGAATATTAAGATCATCTTATTATGAGGATGTGGAGTTACTTACAGCACAGACATGTTAAGGCACTAATATTGATTGTTCCAGAAATTAGCAGATAGAACTTCGGGCGATGTAGATTTATATGCATGTATTTTATTACTTCTATAATACTATTATTCGTTCATTCCAATCAGAACAGTGAGTTGCACTGTATTTTACTATCATCCCAATCATTCTCCTTATCGTTCTCCTTCTCCTTATCGTTGTCTACTTCCTTAAGAATCATTATAGCTTCAAACTATAATTTCCCTTATATTTCTTTCTGCTAAATATCAAATTGATAGACCTAAAACGTATTTACTATTCTTCGAAGTAGGACCAGATTTTTGTTAAGATTTGCTTTATAATATAATTCGTTCTGATATCATATGAATTGACTGCAATATTTTTGTTGCCGAAGTGATTAAAACTGATGACACACATAAAAATCACATTAAACCTCATAATTCTAGAACAAGAGAATAATGGTTGTAACTTTAAAATGAATGCATCAGGTCGAAAGAAACTATTTTTGAAGAGCCCAATTTAGACCAAAAATTGAATGAGTCGAATACGTTTTGCAAAGCTTAGTAGTTACCAAAATAATAAAAAGTAGTATTTGAAAAAGGATGATAACTGGAATGAAGTTCACCACGGATAAGGGGTTTCTGCTGTAACCAGTTCGTGACAGTATTAAGAAAAGAAAAATTTTAAAGTTCCTGATTTTTAAAAGTTACTGTTTAATAATTAACCAAAAAGTCGAACTATATATTCTCAGAAATGTGATATATTGTGATGATATTGAAGCCAACTATGTATATTACTTACTTTCAGTTGAAAGTCTTTATAATGAAAAAGAAGTTGACTATAAATTCTAAACCCTTATTTTCCTTGAATGCAATTAAGATGGAAAATAATTATTTTTAACAGAATAGATAATACAGGATGTTCTATCGCCACTTCTAATAATATATGAAAACAAATTTCTCAAGAATTATTCAATTAATTTAAAAAGAGAGAGCGGTTGAAGTTGAAATAAATGAATAGATTTACATAGAGGCAAAAAGATTCACGTGAATCGTAGAACCCTTTCGGAAAGTTAATCTGATTAGAAATATATGTTAATTTAAGCTATAATATTTCCCTTCTATTTACCAAAAAAAGTCAATATCGATCATTATTATCTGTTATTGTTATCAATAAAAATGTTGATATTAGAATATATAAATTTTGATTTAATGTCATATCGAAATATCATCCAAACTTACCTACTTTGATTAAAAGATTTAAAGCGATTACGATAATCTATTATGTGAAAAATGAATTATACCTAACTGAAATGTATTGATAGTAAAAGCATATATAGATATATATAGATATATATATATAGATATATATAGATATATATAGATATATATAGATATATATAGATATATATAGATATATATAGATATATATAGATATATATAGATATATATAACTATAGGGTGTTTTAGACTTTATATTGCCTGGAGCAGTATATTTCCAGCGTGGGGCGTATGTGTCACAATGGGCAATATGATTATTATCTAAAGCGATTTGAAATTATACAATTAACATTATTTACTTTGAAACAGCGATAAACAGAAAATCTCGCCATTTACGAACATCATAAAGTAATATAACAATGCTTCATCAAAATAATGAGATTCATATCAGAAAAAGTGAAAAATAGAATGTTTCATTTTTCAAAAATATATAAATATTCGACTGAGGTGTTTACTTCTCCGAGCGGTTCTTGTGTATGTTACATAGACGGCATTGAATTTAATTGAAACCTTTGATGGGGCGCACTACAAAAATATATAGAAACACTGCCATAAATTCTTTTATTATTGCATGGAATGTTGCTTGTTAAACGTCGATCCTTTACAAAGTCACACCTCTAACAACTATAATATATATCCTTAAAGATAATATAAAAAAAAGGAATTATGTATGTACTTTGCATTTCATATTGTTTATTTTACTTTATTTAAGCAATATTATGAAAACACTATTAATTTTATTACAAACACAAAAGTGCTATATAAAAGCAATAAAATACTGTTTCTTTAGCGTTAAGACTATAAATACAATATATGTTGCTGAATAGGATTGATTTTTTAATATATCAGTTATTAACTATTGCAGTTTGGATTAGTTTCAACATGTGATGTACTCCGTAGATTAGATAGTTATCTAGAGATAAAAAGTTTTGAAGCCACATGAAAAAAATTTGATATTTAGTACCATTTCGAGATTTACATATAATAGCAATCGATGTTATACTAAGATAAAGTTCTATTTAATTGGTTTATTTATTTATTTAATAATAAATAATTTTATTAATTTATTTATTTAATAATAAATAATGTTATTAATTTATTTATTTAATAATAAATAATTTTTTTAATTTATTTATTTAATAATAAATAATTTTTTTAATTTATTTATTTAATAATAAATAATTTTATTAATTTATTTATTAAATAATAAATAATTTTATTAATTTATTTATTTAATAATAAGTAATTTTATTAATTTATTTATTTAATAATTAAGGATCAAAATATAAACTTTAATAGACTAGACTAACTGAATGTACAAACTTTAAAAATATGTTTACATGTCGTGTGTAATAAGTCATACATATTTCTTAACTCAATGGACTTGAATTATTCTATTAAAGGCTAAATTAATATCAGCTGTGTAATGCAAAGCCAGAAAAAAAACCAATTAAAATTTAAATTAAACAAAATCTTAAAAATGATTCAAAATCCCATTATACATTATTCATTTTTCTAGGTTCAGGTTCATAGAAGTTAAGATTTCAGTAAGAGATATAGAATTAAACCTTTATTTAAATCTCCCAATGTTTGTTATTTGGAGCGTCTCATCGTTTTTGAAAAATTTTTGAGTGATTACACTGGGCAAAATTTCCGGGTCTAAATTAATGCCAATGGTCAAAATGTACAAAATTTGCGATATTGAAGGTTTAAAGAGATGATTTAGATGTTGCAATAATCGAGGAATGACAATATTATTAGAGTGTTGCATTGTTTGAAGTTGTGTAATATTTGATTTTTTAGCGAAGTATTATATATAGAAAAGTATCTCCATCTTTTTATTTGTGCTACCAGCAGAAACGTTTTCAGGACTACCTAAATGTGCTGCAAATAGGACAGCACTAAATGGAATTCACAACAATGCCATCAAGATTTTTCTATCCTTTATCAAATCAATTATATTATAATAAATATTTATTGCTGAATGACTGATTTGAATGTTTCTATATTTTGGAGGAGTTAAGTCTAACCTCAGGTAATGGCAGAAGTATAAATGACAAAGAGTGTAAATGGCGGGGATCCAAGACTGTGTAAACAGCCTTCGATGGTGTAGTGTCCATGACCCCGTTACAAAACTAGCCAAATTATTGTCTTTGTCCAGGAATTTGGTATAAATTTCTAGAATATAGATGCATATGTATCAAGTTCCCCGAGAGTCATAAATCAAAATAAAAAGTGTACAGCGAAAAGACAACGGGCCGACCCCTGTATCTGTCTATTGTTCCATTTATTCTTATATGCATTTAAATTTGATGATTAAGTAAAAAAAAAACTATTTGTCTTTATTTTCATTTTCTAAAGTTACTCTCTAACAGAACTCGTATATCATTTAATCGTTTTCTACTACATTTCATTCTTTAAAAGTAAACTTGTATGTCTTCCTTGTATGTCAAGCAAACCCAAAAAACTTTTTTATTTTCCAGGTATTCAATTATTAATAAATATTAATTTTTGTAGAGCTTCAAGATCCCGAAAAGTTTCAAATGCTCCATAC
This sequence comes from Teleopsis dalmanni, assembly GCF_002237135.1. Lineage (NCBI taxonomy): Eukaryota > Metazoa > Arthropoda > Insecta > Diptera > Diopsidae > Teleopsis > Teleopsis dalmanni. Next base: position 7,614,646 of record NC_051848.1, read on the forward strand.
GTTTTAGGTTATTGTAAAGAATCTAAAGAGCTTTATGTTTTTCTACCTAAAACATAGAGGAGGTCTATAGAAAGGTTTGATCTGACGACTACAGTCATGCATATATAATAATAAGAGTGCACATAATATGTCCTTTGAACTGATCCACAGAAGAGGATTGATCTGACTACATAATATAATCTATATAATATGATATGATATGTGCATAATCTTTAAGCGTAGCATCTATTATGATCTAGAACATGCCACCAGACAAAAAATTATAGCAAACGATTGGTGTGACTACAGTCGTGTATATAATGAGAGTAAATAATCTGCTCTTTGAGTAGAGCATCTATAATCTAATATATGCCACCATACAAAAGATATATAAAAAAAAAGAATTTGTCTGACTACAGTGAGGGGTATAACAAAGGGGTGCATAATATATTTTTCGTCCTCACAATATATAGTCTGTGATAAGTCCCAAAAAAAGTGATAGGTCTGACTATAACTGTGTGTGTAATAAGTGGAATTTTATATCTTTAAACCAAAGTATATAAGTAAATATATTAAATAGATTTTGTCAATATACTGTTGTAAGTAATTTCCATGTACCTTATGCAATTAAATATTTTCTTTTAGTGATATTTGCTTAATAGTTGTAGAGTTGAAAAGTTGATTCCAGTTTCTTTGGAAACCAGTACATTTTGCCATGGGAATGCAGTGAATTCATTTCTGTGCAAAATAAACTGTTTCAGGCTTTTTAAATTAATAATTAATTAAAAGTTAAACAGTTTGGTTGAAGCAATTACTGTGGCACATATTTTTTAAATATTTATTTACATTTAACGTGCATCCATGGCGATAAAGCAGTACTATTTAATTCTGTTTGTACTGGGAAAATAGCACGGCTTACGTGCGCCTTACGCTGCCATCCAACAATGTTAAAATATTAATTTTAGTCCTTGTGCATACGTGCAGGAGTGCAGGAGTATCTGTTTTCAACACGCTTTTCTTTTTGAGAAATCCAAATGTAAATCATTATATAGCTTAAATACTGTTTATAATTAAACAAAAATTAAAACAATACTTTGTAAATACTTTTCACAGTGAATAAATTTAAATTTAAAAATTATATGAGTAGCTTCTTGGTATCCTGACCTGCAGTGGCACAACTAAAAGATCTTAACTTTTAATATGCAAACATGGAATTTCATTATTTACTAAATATACATTTAATGACACGAATATCCTGGCGTATCCTGGTTATTAAAAGCTGTATCCGTGCTAATAGCCAGTCGCCGTATTCCTGCCTTCATACGTGCCTGCATTAAATTAAGAAATTGTAAATTGAACTCGCACAATATTGTTCGCTTGAAGTCAAATTAAATGTACTTCAAATTTATTTGAAACGCTTTTAGAATGCCGCCAAAAGCACAAGTGAGAATTTCATTTTACCACTAAACCAAAGAAAAACAAAAAACCAAAAAAAATTTGTGGTAATTATCCTGGCACAGATCTCCTGTTTTGCATTATTTGAACTATGTAAGCGCGCTCCCGCCCTTCTCGCCACTGATAAAATGCGTCATAAATATGCAAAATTCATGCTGAACTTAAATTGCTAGCAAATTTATACAAAAAAGACGTGCAAATCCAAACTAATTACAAAATTAGAAAATTACCAACAGTTGAAATGTCTCATAATTTGCAGTAAAATACGTGTGACACTTTCACATAAGGCACCTCTTCACTACTCCGAGCGAATTTGCTTATTACATTAATATTCTACAATTTCTACAAATTTTGTCACTTAACCTAAATGAGTATTTTATACATTTACAATGCTCCAAACCCCAAACCCCACACTTCACACCGCACGACCCACCAACAGCTCAACCTCCCTGAACACACTTACCCCACACCCCCCACACCCTACACCCCACTTAAAATGTAACACAATAACAGAAGGACAAAAAAAGATTGAAAATGATACCAACAATTTGGCATTTGTTAATTTTTTCCGCCATAAGTGAGAGAGTACATACAGTACATCTATGCAGAAGCATCAGGCAGGGATCCGGAGCACGACAATATTTAGCAAAAATCCTAATGACATTCCTGAGGCGACACAACTAGTCGACTGCTCGTAATTTCAGGGCGCGTAGACCATAAACACAACATAAAATAGAAGTGCGCACCAGCAATTTAACCACCTTTTCCATTAATCTTTTGCTCCGTACTGTACACGATGTTGGAGCGGGTGTGAGCACAGTGTGAACTTCATCTTGAATAAGACATTAACGTACACGAGATTAAATTACGATTATTTTGTTAAATTTACTATCAACTCTATTTACGATATGACAGCGATATTCCTTCAGCCAGTAATGACACTTTTATCCTTGCAGGGAATGTTAAAATGGAGAACAATTTTTCAGCTATCCAGAGTAAAATATGTACCAGATAAAAGCAATGACTGAAGTATAAAATTTTTGAAGTTTACAACAAACGAGCGAATCTCCGATTGTGTAGTAGTTAAGTTTATATTTATTGTGCGCTTCTAATGGAAGAGAACTTGGGACGTTGTAAATAAGTAATAGGTCGTTAAAACTAAATAATGTCATTACATGATCAGAGTTAAAAAATTTAATTATTTATTCATGACTTCACAAAATAATAAAAAATAATATGAATAGAATTATGCTATAAAATTAAATATCATGCTTCTATTTATATAAGTAAAATTACTTGTTAATGCAGGTGCTTCAAGTTGTTCGAGCTATACAATGTTCCAACTAATCGAAGATGAATATCACGAAAGTAATCAGGAATGATATAATTTGTTCCATGTGATCGAGATGGTGGAAGATGATCGAGCTGCTGGATGTTTGCTGATGTAGTCAAAGATGTTAAGTTGGTCAATGATGTTCGTATAACTCAAAAATATTTTGACTACTCATAGATATTTAAGTTAGTCAAAGATATTCGTGGTAATTAAAGATGCTCGAGCTGATCAAAGATGTGTAAGGAAGTCAAAGATGTTCAAGTTAGTTGAAGATGTTCGATCTTGTCCAAGACGGTCGAACTGTAGGACGTTCAATCTGGTCAAGGAAGTTCAAGATAATGATAGATGTTTGAGCTGTTTTAGAAATTATTAAAAATTATTAATATTTATAATATAAAAATATTAAAAAGCAATATAAATAATAAAAAAATTCCAAAAAAAAAGGAAATGACAATAAACTAAAAAAAAAATAACAAAAAAGTAAAAAAAGTTATAAAAAAATATTATAAAAATAAAAGTAGTAATAAAATGTAAAATTAAATAATTAAAGTAATAATAAATTATGAAGAATAATAAAAATAATAAAAGTAAAAATTTAAAAATAAATTTATAATAATATCACATTTTATTATAGTAATAAAATGTAAAATTAAATAATTAAAGTAAAATTAAATAATTAAAGTAATAATAAATTATTAAGAACAATAAAAATTACAAAAAATTAAAAAAAAACTAATAGAAGTAGTCTAAATTAAAATTAAAATAAAAACTGTAAAAAAATTAAAAGGAATATAAATATCAAAAATAATAGAGTCTAATTAAAATTATTAAAACTATATAAATAGAAAAAAATAAAAAATTTATTAAAATAATAAAAATAATAATTGAAAATTTTAAAAACTAATAAATAAAAACAATATAAATAATAAAAGTAAAATAAAAATAAATACAATAAAATAAAAAAAATGAATATAAAAATAAATAATGTAATAAAAATTGTCAAAATAAAGGAATGAAAATAATAAAGTAGTGAAAAAAGAAATAATGAAAATAATAAAGTAGTGAAAAAAAAAAATAATGCGCGATTTTTCGTTTGTTCAACCTAATGCAGTTTTGTTTATTCGATACCATACACCCTGTATAAACAGTATATATATTTAATGTAGTTGCTTATTTAAATAAATTTTTTGAAAACCAGGTTAAAGGTAGTTGTTTTTTAGACATTTTTATTGTGCTGATGTTTCACAAATCTTTTTTCTTGCGCTATATTTTAGATGAGTTTTATAAGAGTTTGTATGCCACATATGCTTAATCCCGTAAAAAATTTAGGTCCAAGTTCGGTAATTTACAGTAAATCTGGTATTCGAATTAGTAATCACATTGATTAAAAGCTTCTATTATTGATACCTATAAACGCATTTGATGGACTACAGCAAAACTGGGGCAAGTTTACTACAGGTGTGACTAGACATATTTACATACTAGTACACATACATAGATGAAAATGAAAGAAATAAAAGCGAAATCAAACTGCAAAGTCAAGGAATGTGAAACTCGGACTGCTTTCAAAAGAATTTCATCCTCTAAACTGTACACAGTTTTGCTTCTCTTCAAAAAAATTGTATTAGGATTCTTGCTCTTTAAGCATTGTTTGAAGCAAAAGATTTTCTTTTTATGGAATCATTTCCATTTGCGTCTACTGAACGTTATCAGGCGTTAAAAACCGAACAATTCATTCGCTTTGTGTGTGTCTTTGTTAGATTTTGTGATAATCACGTACAAAGTCATATGTAAACTACATGATTTTCCTTGCATTGGCAAATAGAGTTCCTGTAATCCTTTAATGCTTTCGTTGGTGGACAAACACTGGCAGTACTCTTCTTTGTACCTAACATCAATTCCTGTCTTTAACTTCAGAAAAATCTTTCAAACTTTAATGTGAATTAAAAGTTGAAAAAATTAAATTACAATATGAATTAAAAATTAATATACATGTATATATATGTATATATATACATAAATACATAAATTACAAAAAAATAAATAAATTAAAATTAAAAAAATTAAAATTAATATTAAAAAAAATAAAATTAATATTAAAAAAAATAAAATTAATATTAAAAAAAATAAAATTAATATTAAAAAAAATAAAATTAATATTAAAAAAATAAATTAATATTAAAAAATATAAAATTAATATTAAAAAATATAAATTAATATAAAAAAAATAAAATAATATTAAAAAAAATAAAATTAATATTAAAAAAAATAAAATTAATATTAAAAAAAATAAAATTAATATTAAAAAAAATAAAATTAATATTAAAAAAAAAATTATGAATTAAAAAACATATACAAATTAAAAAATTTGACCATATCAATAAAAACTTTAAAACATACAATAAAGAATAAAAAATACAATTTAGATTAAAAATTAAAATGATATAAATAAAAAATTAATAAAACATAAATTAAGAAAAACTTTAAACAAAAAAAAAAACAAGCAATTAAGAACAATATAAATTAAAATTGAAAAAACAAATATAAACTACATATTGAAAAACACTCTTAATAAAATCTAAACACACTGTAAATTAATAATTAAAATATACTTTAAATAAACATTAAAAAACAAAGTAAATATTAAAATAAAAGAAAAATTAAATACCAAAAAAAAGTATAAAACAAAAAAAATTTTGAAATTAATCGTTAAAAAACCAATAAAAATAATTTATTAAAAAAGAAATTAAATATAAAAAAAATAAAATTTAAACATTAAACAAAATAATAACAAATTAATAATTAAAACATATATAAACAAAAAATTAAAAATGTGTATATTAACACTTAGAAATAATAGAAAATAAGACATTAAAATGGTATAAATTTAAAACTTTAAAATGCATATATTTTAAAAATCAGTAAAATTATATAAATAAAAACTTAAAAAAATAACAATTAAACATTAAAAATACATACATATATATTTACAGAAAAACTCATATCTTAACAAAATTTTAATAAAAACTCATGTAATTCAAATAAATTAAGAATTTGTTATGTAAAAATCACAACCACAATTCGTTTTTATATATGAACTTTTTTATCAATATTTAAATAGACATTTTTTATTTCTAACTCCGTATAAATTATTATTAAATTAGAAAATATCACTGTCCATCAATCCCGATCACTCCGCACTACTCCCAACACAACCGCTCACACAGCAAACCAAACCACTACTAAATGCTTTGATTTTGCTTCAAGTGAAGAAAAGATCGCAAAAAAAAAGATAGACAGGCGACAGCCAGACTGGCAGCGGTAACTGTGGTTGTCTCACATACATGCGTGTGCGAAAGAATAGGCATTATGCATATTGGACAAGATTTTGTTGTAAAATAAATTTCTCTTCCATTTACCGTTAATTTTTGTAAAGTTTCTATTCACTTGAAAACAAAAAAACTTCAAAAAACAGAAGAAATAATTAAAATTATCGAATTGACATAGAACTATAATATATGCTTTGATTTGATTCTAGAATACAAGTTAATATTCTTCGTGGCTTTTAAATAAAATAACTAAATCTGGTGCACAATGCTATGCATATTATATATGTATGTATATGTGCATACTATATATTAGTTAATAATGATTGTAGCCTAATTAAGCAACAACAATAAAGCTGTTTGCAAACGCTGGAGTTAGCTGATAACTGGGCTAACTCACCATTAAAGAAGTGTTGTTCTGGATTTGTAAATATAACTTGGTATATGTACATACATATGTATGTATATCACATCTGCGGAACATTATTTTTGTAAAAAGAATGTAAAAGAAGGTTAAGAAGGAAGAAACTCATCCAAAAGTTATTTTATCTGCTCTAACTGCATTTCGCATTAGTTTCCTTAGTTTATTAGAAATTATATACATACATACATATGTGTACATGCATTTGTATTACAATTCAAAGAAGTGTTTGTATGTTTGTATGTTTTCAACATTTTTTATGTGAATCAACGAAAATGTTTATGAAGGAATTGAAGAAAAAGCAATGACTTTGGTTTATTTTCTACTTAAATTTTGAGCGTACATACATATGTACATACACATATACATATGTATGTACGTATTTCAAATTGCATTTTAATTATATTACCCAAACATATATACATATGTACATATATATATGATTATTACTGTATTAAACTTTATACTTACATACATATATGTATGTATGTATATAAATAAAGTTTTTACTTCCATTACTTATTAAAATATACATTGATGAACAAAATTATTGGCACAGGAAGCAAATTGAACTTTAGCACTATTTTTATCCTGTTAATGATGCGATTTTTAATAAACAAAAAATTTTTTTAGATAAAATGCTTAGTTTGCTTTTAAATTCATTTTATTTCATTTTATTTTCTCTTATATTTAATTTTTTAAAATTAAGAAACCAAAAAAAGAACTTAATTTGGCTGAACAAAATTACAGCTAACGTAAAAATTAAAAACAAATTAAAAAAAAATATTTTCGATAACAATTAATATTTAGTGGCCAAGCTCTTCTATTTAATAATAGCTACTATATGTTTTGGAATCGATAAAATCAATTTTTCTGTATTATGTGGCAGATATCTATGTTATATGCTATTTACCGTGTTGGTCCATTAGTATTGTCTGAGCGCTCTGTTGTGTATGTAAATTTGAATCGGTATTACGGATATATCCCACTTCATGTCTTTGACTCTAATGTACCACGGGGTTTTGAAGATCCGCGTTTGAGCATTGTGGCAATTTTTCAAGCATTTATTTCGGCGCGAACATTATTTTCTGTTCGCAACAACAGCCACCAAACACAAAAAGCGTTTTACTTTTTTTAATAGTTATTTTTGAGTTTTTTGTTTTAAAGACAAGAATAATAATTATTTTTGTGTTTTAAAATAAAAAGCAGAATTTATGAGTTACATGGAAAACTAAAGGGCAGATAGTAACAAATAATAACAAATATAATATTATTATATAATAATAATAACAAATAATAAAAATACTTGTTGTTGGTGATTTGTATATAAAAATATCCGAAATTAAATCCTTTATCTGGAAAACTGATGTAGAGCTCTCTCTCTCTATAGACAAATCTTATGCTCTGTAAGTCGTTCATGCTACCTTCGGTTCTGCATGGACGTTATTACGGATTGATGAAGCTGCACTTGGAGTTTTCGAGAGAAAAGTTCTTCGTAAACTATGCGATGACTATCATAACATTGATATAATTCAGCGAATTAACACAGCGAATTAACCGGTTACGCTGGCTGGATCATACCGTCAGAATGGATGATGATGCTTTAGCGAAAAAAGTATTTATAGAGAAGACACTAAACGTACTTGGGGAGACTTGCTGGAGTCTGATCGAAATCTGCTAACAGGATGTTATGGCGATTTAAGTAAGTTATTTCTCTAGAACTGAACTATATTGACATGTAGCGTAATGGAAAACGTTGTTCAAAATAGCTGTGTTTCTTAAAATCCATAGCTAAATAAATATGCCCAGAAATGGGTAATTGTGCCGACAAATAATCAAAAACGAGGTGTTTCGAGAAATTGATACTATAATACCTGCAAGTTCTATACTTACAAAGCAATAACTAGTTTTAATGACAAACCGTTTTACTGTAGAATTATTATCGTCATTCTTCTCTATATTTATTAGTCTAGCCTAAAACCTATTTGACCACTTGTCAAACATTCGCGCTTGACGAAAATTACTAATAATAAATACTTTTTATTAATATTTCAAGCGGTAGAATAACATTTAGTGAATGCTTATTTAAACTTTAAATATAATATTCCTAGTTTATGATCGACTTAAGGAAATATAAAACTATTTCCGCAATACGTTTGATTCCTTCACTTTTATTCCTAAGTTGTTCACTTCCTGATGTAAATAAGGACTAACGCTTGGGTGAGATTTACAACAGCTCCTGATGTCAATGCTAAATATATTTCATATAGTATGTATAAAAATTCAATTTCAACTTTTATTGATACATAAAAGTTTTTATTTCGAACTAGCACGAAAATTATTAATCTTCTCTAAAACACGAAGAGTACAAGTGGTATATGTACATATGTATGTATGTATATGCATTCCCGTTTCCATTAACGGAGGATGCAGTTTTTAATGTTAATCATAAAAAAGTAATTTGTGTTAAAAATATTAAAATAAAACGAGTATTGAAGTAAAACGTGCTTCCACTCCGAATTTAAATTCACATTTTCAAATTGCAAAAATGCATTTCTCAAACGATTCTAGAATCATATAATATTTATCTGTATTTTAGCACGGATCACGTAGTAAAAATAAAGGATTTGTAACGTCAAGCCAATGCATACACGATAATCTTTATATGCGCACCCATCCACCAACTATGGACGATATCTGTCCAACTATGGAGTTATACACCTGCAGATGTATCTAGTTGCCAGGGGCTGTAAACTCGTACATGTATTTTATTATGCATATACAAGTACAGACATGCACTTACAAGTTCAATCTGTTAAAATTCACTATTCGATATCAGCGCAAAAGGCATTAGTAGAAAAAATATGGCAACTTAAAATGTAAGCTATAAAAAATAGCTAAAATTTTAGGGCAACTGAAGGAAGTGCAAATGTATTTCACTTACGTAAACTGACTAAAACATTGAGTATAAAAAATTTAAATGAAAAAGACTTCAAAATGCATATAACAAAAAACTCCCTATGCAAAAACACATTTATACTGTATCTCGTAGTTTGCATAAAAAGCAAAACTTCGGTTAAGATGCGCAATCAGTGCTCTTCAGAATCACTAAAACATTCGAACGAGGTTTCATCAAATGACAAGAGCTCTGCTAAGTTACGTACTAATTCGTTGGCATTCCTCAGTGACTCAGTGATAAGGAATGTGCATATGCGGATGGGTTAGAATGCCTAACCCCTCCGTAAGGTGCAATACATGGCAGGTACTTGGCTGTTTTCGCACTTACCTACTTGGTATATTTAAGTTCCTGAATTCAGCAATGGGATTAGGAAATTATTTGACGTGTCAGATTAAAATGTGCAAAATCTGTGTCGTCTCTGCTCGAATGTGGGTGATGCGGCAGTTGTGCGACGAAGCTTGCCCTGATACAAGAGGTTCAATAATAAATCGTTTCCACGACTGAATATTCATTAAAATGAGAAAAAAATCTGTATGATTAATATTTCGAATCAGCATCTATAAAAACACACTTTCTGATGTGGAAAACGTTTAAAAAGAAATGCATGCAAACGAAAAGTGGAGCTAGACGCTAATGAAAACGTTTAGAAAATTTATTCTTTTTAATGTATCACTTTTGATATCAAATACTGTATATGTATATTAAGATGTATTCCTCTTGAAGTTTAATCAAATTAATTACAACAAAGTGATGATATCAGTTATTTTGTTTTAAAATTAAAATAGTTAAATCCCTCTTGAGCGGACACATATTGTTAATCAATTTTTTTGAAGCGGGGAATGCGGCTAAAAGGATTGATGTGCTTCAAATAATAATAAAAACAAGTACTTTTTCAGAAAAATTGTCCATCCAATTGAAGGGTTATGTTAGAAGCGTTTTCACTGTAAATGTATCTGAAATATCAGCATTGACATAATACAATGCTGATAATAATATATGTATATAGTAATAGTAATAAATGCAAACTATCAGTTTGATTTCATATTAGAAACTTGATCCAGAAAAACTATTTTCCAATCGTAATTGAAAATCGCAGAGATATTTAAAAAGACATGTTTCTGTACTTAATTGTTTATGAGAAAATATTAGATAGAACGAAACATGATGAAGTGTAAAAATTATTTGTTATGTTAGAACGTGATAGCATTCTTTTTTGATATAAAATGTCCGTCGACAGTAGACATACATACATAAGTTCAATCGCCCCATTGGTTAAGTTTCTCCACTTTGATCCTGGTTGATTTTCTATTCCTGCCCACTCCTCTAACTTCAATCCTTCCCATTCTTCAATCCATTCTCATTCCAATATCTCACGCATTTATACACCTTTGTATAATTCTTTCCATGTTATCTGCCTTATAAATCTTGCGTACAACAACAACAACACGAAAACAAGCAATAAGGAAGCTGTGATATTATTTATTTTTTTCTCCAAATTATGATTTTGTTTACTTATATTTACTTATTAATAATTAAATAACATAAATATTTCACTGAGTTCAACGGTATCATTACAATTTACTAATAACTACTGCGTACTTTCAATTAAGAGACAATCAGTATAGGCTAAGTTAGTACGTTAGTAGTAGGTAGTTAGTAGGCTTAGTTAGAGTAGTTAATGCGACGAACTCAGCAGCATTATTTTTTATTTGTGATAAATACAGATGGGTTTTCTTGAAAAGTATGTAAATCTAAACGTCTCATAAAATTATTTGTATACATGTACATATATAGGTATATATAAATATGTTTTTAAAAATTATTTCAAATTGATATCCATAGATTATGGAACGGATCACACCTTTTCATTTAGTGGAACGCTTCCAGAATTCAATGGTTTTTGTTCTATTTTCACAGAGCAAAAAAAATAAATGGTAAAAAATTTTTTTTTATTAATTTTTATTTTATTATTTATATTTTTTATGTATTTGTATTAATTAAAATAAACAAAACATGCTTTATACATTTTCTAAAGCTAATACATACCTACATACATACATATGTATATTAAAAAAATAAACTAGAGTTAATATTTTTAATTTATTTTTAAAACTTTTTCCTTGAATCTCTTATAAAATTCAAAATGTTAGTAATGATCAAAAATAAATCACTTATTAAATGTGACCAACAAATGACGTCACTTTCTGTTGCTCACCTTTTCGTAGGCTAAATAAAAAAGACGTTTGGAAGGAATTACGGATTTTTTCAGCCGCGGGGGTATAGCTGTACAGATTGACTCTTTTTTTTTGAAATTTTATTTTGTTCTCGCATTTTAGAAACATTTTCAAATGCATCAGAGAATAAAAGAAACAAATAATAATGTGATGAGAAAATAGCTGTGTTTCAGCAAACATGATCCGCTCAATGATCTGATTCATCTTTGCTGAAACGATACGGATCACGTTTGAAAATAATTGGCAACGCATGAAATATGACAGTTGGGTTTGTGTACAAAATTTTTTGATTTGTGTGAATAATTTTGGCGCTAAAAAAATAAGTGAGAAAATTTTGAATACAAAAAATCTAAAAAATGGAAAATAAATAAAATCTGTTGAAATGTCTGAAGTATTTACTTAAAAACTTAAATTTAATTCTATAGTTAATAAATGAAAATTGCATATGTTATTAGAATCATCGAGCGAAACTGACTCTTCCATTCCCTTTTTACTAGTTCAAGTGTATGGTATTAAGCTCAAGGGATGAAGTGTATCAACATAGATATAGTGGAAGTTTTGTGGAAACGATCAATAATTTTTTCGTTAAAGATTATTTGATTGATATTTGCGCATAA
>NC_051848.1:7627069-7630367 GCF_002237135.1 Teleopsis dalmanni
ACATATATTATAATTATATTAATTATAACTTTCCCATTTGAAACTTAATACAAACTACAGTCTAAAAGTTATTAATTTTTCAATAATACATTAAAATAAGTGATAATTCAACATCAATTTATTTTATTCGAATTTTTATTTATATAGCAATAATTATTACAGTTTAAAAAAAGTGCTGTAAAACAACTCTTTTGTTGTGAAGGTTATCAATTTTAGTGCTCTATAAATGAAATACATTAAGAGTAAAATTTTATGTTGCTGTAATCATAACGTACAAAGGGGCAAAGTGGCACATTAGATCTTTTAGCTCGCAGTGCACGATCCCTTAGATATAGGTAGGTCCCTTATATAGGCACGATACCTTACTCAATAATAATAATAATCATAACGTAACTAAATGCTTTTTTGTTGGTAGCTGGATACCTATACTTAATTTGGATCTAATGTGTTTGAAATTTTATTCCATTATCCTGTATACGTACTATATAAGAACAAAAATTAATTAGAAAAGAAATAATTCCGCAGAAAATTATTTAGAGAAATGCAGATAAGATATTGCAAACAACCGTGAAATTAAAACATGGAGTAGAAGTCATACTCAGATAATCTCATGAAGAAGTGGCAACAAGTGAACTACCAAATCCTTTAATGAACTAAAAGACATGGAACTGTGATGTTAATAGACTAAGTTAATTACTTTCATTGTACGTGAGATAATTATAGTTATAACAATTTTTAATGAATTCTATTAATATGGATTATTAAACTTATTTATTAAATATCACAGAAAAAATGATTTTAATATAAAATTCTTCTAAGATATTTTACTTCCATTAAGCCCCTTACGATGCTTAAATACTTTAAGGTCTATATAATGCTCTAAAATTTTACTCAGTTCTGTAATGCACGCTATACGCAATGGTATCCAGATAAAGGCAGACAGACATTTAAATCCAGAATAATTCGAATATTATGAATGAACCACCCAAAATGTAATATTAAAAAATGGATGGGATACCCACCACATTAGCGTCAGAATCCTTATGAGAGTTGCACCCGCCAAACTTTGTTACGATGGGTCCACAGCGCGAGTCTGACGACGCTTATAAGTAACAAGTTTTAAAAGCGCCACTGCAACTTTTTGTCGTTAAAATTATTTTAAATATTTTATTTGCATAAATTTTGACAAATTTTTTGCGAAACTTTTTTATGCATACATATTTAATATTTTTTTTATTGTTGTGTGCATATTTTCGAAACGAAAAGTTTCAAAAAAAAAATAATAATACTTTGTTCAAACTTTTTATTCACATTTTGATGGCGCATTTGAGTCTTTTGGTTTATTTTGTTCCAGAACGACTACTCACTCGACTACAAAACGAAAAAAAACCAGCTATTTCACAGATACAACATGTATTTTTCAAATATAACTTCACCATTAGTATTATTATTTACATTTTTATTTATTATTATTTTTTACTTCATTTTTAATGTATTTAACAGGATTTGAAATATTTTATGTCATGCATGTACTTCGACTTTTTTATTGGAAATAGATTTCTATTTCCCAGAATTGATATAAACATTTTTTTTATTTTACATGAATAAGTCGGAAATTTCTAAATTAACCTACTTACTTTTTTACTTTTAATTAATAAACATAAACTGTTTTTCCGTCTTAACGACTAGCAATACCTCGACTATCAAGAACATAAAATTAATCAATTGTGGACTTATTTGTAGAACTGTGAAATGGAAGATACTGAATGACAAGATCAATGTTTAGATGTACTGTTCATTTAAAATGCTTTATATATTTTAAAAAAATTTTTTACCAAAGTTAATGTACTAACAACTATCAAATTGTCCCATCTACAAAATTATAAATCATTTTCAAAATATTTTATTGAGACTGTATCAGATACAATATTAAATAATTTGATAAGATATAATTATATGGACCACATTTGTAAATAATTGTCAAAATATATTCATTAACAAACTTAAATTATGAAAATTGTTTAAATTATTAAATAATAAAATATATTTATATAAATAAATATATGTTTTTGTATTATAAGAAAATAATTCCACCATCAGAAGACTAAAATCAATTACTTACTTAGTTGTAATTTTTTGTTTTGATTGTGCACATTAAACTGAAAAAAAAAAAAAAAAATTAAATTAATTAAGAATAACTTCAATTTTATGATAATGACAATGAGTTCGAAATTTTTATTGACACCTATTTGGCATCGATAATAGAAATGAGACTGTGACTGGGAAGTATTAAAGCCTTCATCTGATCAAATTAAGATGAGACGAGTCTTAAAAACTATATTAAGTAGTCGCAAACTGGTTTCCCAGTTTCTGAGCAAATTATATATTATATTATATTATAAATATATATTATATTATACATATTAATTTATATATATATTATATATATATTATATTATATATATATTATATTTTATAAAACTTACCTATATAGATTTAATCAGAACTGTGTTTTCTTTTTTTTAGTTTTTCTTCGTAATTAGTAAATTAATTAGTAAATTAATTAGTAAATTGATATATTGGTGGTTCGATGTTGTATTCATACCTTCCCAAATATGCTGTAGAATGTTCAACCCACTTCTCTACGCAATATAATTGGAATGAATATGACAATGTATCTTTTGGGAGGGAAAATAATCTCGGAGCACGAAC
Organism: Teleopsis dalmanni; assembly: GCF_002237135.1. Classification (NCBI taxonomy): domain Eukaryota; kingdom Metazoa; phylum Arthropoda; class Insecta; order Diptera; family Diopsidae; genus Teleopsis; species Teleopsis dalmanni. The sequence continues at coordinate 7,629,782 of NC_051848.1, forward strand.
ATTCCAATTCAAAACTGCCTCAGTGGTACATGGTGGTTGCTTAAAAAATTTTTCACTTTTCTTACAGCGAAGACCTGAACTCTCGATTGTGGCTTCTTTGGACTGAAATGTTGACGGAAGACGAAAATAGGGGTTTTCAAGATGAAGTATTGCTGGTTTTAATACATTCTGAGAGCACTGAACTGAACTATATTTTAATGAATATGGCAATGTATGTTTTGGGAAGGGAAATATTCTCGGAGCACGAAAATTCCAATTTAAAACTGCCGCAGTGGTAATTGGTGATAGCTTTAAATAGTCGCCATTTTCTTTATAGCGAAAACCTGAATTCTCGACTGTAGCTCCCTTGGACTGATATGTTGACGGAACACGAAAATGGGGATTTTCAAGACGAAGTACTGCTGGTTTTAAAATATTCTGAGAGCGCTGAACACGGCGCTCTTCATTATTTTCACTAAAAAGAAAATTACAATTATATTCACTCACGAAAATTAAAATAAAAGATATTAACCCAGGCTTTTTAAAGTTAATTGGTGCATCTACTTTGAATTTTCTCATTTCTCCATTTTTTCCTATTCAAACTGAG
>NC_051848.1:7630632-7659353 GCF_002237135.1 Teleopsis dalmanni
ACTATTTACCACTAATTACAATTTATTATTATATATATACTCACAATTTATAGTTACTATAATTACTTAAACTTTTATTATCAACAGTTTTCCTTAACTTTTTCATTTTACATACTATTTTTATCTTCTGTCTGGACTGGATTGAACTGGTCGACGTTGGTTGCAGAGATTAGAGTCTTATATAGATTTTTTAGAATCAACTGTATGACCTGCATGGACTGTTCGATTTATATGAAGCTATTGTAGTATTTGCTCTGGACTGGACAGTGTTGTAGTATGGTAAGTAACTTAGACAAATCTAGAACAAATTGTTGAGTTTCGGATAGCTTAAGTTAGAGGCTTATAGAAGAAATAGAAGAGACGACCTGGAAGCATTATATATATGTCTGCATTAAATGATGAAAGAATGTTATTACAATGATAATTGCATGTATAAATTAGAATTTAGACAACTTTTAACTGCTGCTACTCATCCACGGCGGTAACTCAACACTTTAGGAGCCTTCTTTCTTGAGGATCTTGATCATTTACAAGACCTGCGACTAAACAACACTTGAAGCTTCGACAAAGGATCTAGTTGGCTTTAAGCTCTAAATTTTCCTTAATATACGATAACACAATGGACAATAGGTCTAAGTGGATCACCTAGGTACTTCCGATATAATCTAACTTAACCTAAGTGTAGAACTTAACTGTAGAAATAGTTTAGTTTTTTAAAATCATAATTACCATCATCACCTCTAACCGCTATTCAAAAATAAACAGAAAGCTGTTATATAAACAAACAATTCGACCGTCATTACTATATGGATGTGTAGCATTTAGTAAGGCCTCAAACACTACTATTCGCCTGTTAGAAATTGCACAAAATCAGGTTTTAGAAAGACTTTTCAAGGTACTATGATACATTAGGACGAATGACATCCTCAGGGACCTTAAGATTAATCTGATCAAGAAATACATAGAGAATAGAGCTCTGAAATTATTTAAGAGAACTGACAGGCATACCAACACTGCGTTAACGAGTCTCAGAATCGTTACAGGCTCCTCGAGAAGGTATGCAGATCTGAAGTCAACTATTACTTAGTCTAATGAAGAGATAAACAAAAAATAAAAATATGTAAAGTAATTTAATAATGAATAGAAAATCTGTGTGATGTGAAAAGTCACATGAAAACCACAAGAAAAAAACTTATGGAATAAGTAAATGTAATTTTACTTTGCAGTTTTTTCATATAGAAAATTTCCATCTAACACAAGTGAAGCACTAAAAACTGCAAGCACTTCCTATGGAAGAGTTTTTGCAAGCGTTTGAAAGGGATTTAATTAAAGAATTTCACTGTTTCTGTACTTAACTTAAAACTTCAAATAATATTAAATTTTATACCATTGCATATTTAGTGTTCTGGGAGCGGGTTTGAAAAGAGCATATAAGTACTCCATTATTAAGGATATCCTGCAGCCTCTGCCGCCGTTCCCACAGAGGATGAGCTGCTGTTGGTTTCGTTTGCGCATATGTGCATTAAGCAGTAAGTAGTTGACATTTTAAAGGATGTATGCATTTTTGATAAAAGTTGCAAAATTACACAATAAGTATATTACAGTAATACGTTTTGTTAAGTGAACTTTTATGAGTATTACTACAAAGCACAAGAAAAATGATGGAAACCAGCAGTTTTTCTTAGTACCTTACTATATATTCGTATACTCGTACTGCTCTGTCGGTTACTTGGCAACATACCACAACTGAGCACTAAAAGCAATTTCATTATTTTATTACAAAAGTATTTGTTTTGCAGTTAAAAATCTTTCTCCTTGCCCTTTTTATCTCTAACTTTATTACTCATACATTAAATTATTTCCACAAACCATGAAAATTCTTTGGAAAATATTTGTGCATAAATTTACCTACAGCGCAACTAATGTACTACTTTCTTCTCTTTAATAAACTTTTTTCTTCTTTATTTTTGGAGTGAACTCTCTCAAGATAATTTCACTTTAAGGGCTATTAAATAAATGATAGTTTTATAAATAATCGTTTTTTATGCCTTACTCTTAGCCCATTTTTAACCGGTTAGTTGCGTTAAGGATTTTGTTAAGCTGTTAATAGAACGAATGGCTCAAATGGAGTTTTTTCAATTGTGAAACGAACTTTTCCCATAATTTTTAACTTATTTTTTTAATCCTTACAGTGTTTATAAAGCAATCTTATAGTCTGCATTTTATTTTATTTAAATTAACATTAAATATTTCAATAGGCAGAAGTTCAAGCTGCAGTCACTATGAAGAGCGTCCTTTTAGTGGCCTCACAGTTATAATGTTGCCGCGCAGCCAGACACTGCTCTGAAAAGCGAATAATTTTCAGTAGGAGTAGAAGAGTGCATAAATATTCCAGAGCTGCTGCAGATAGAAAGAAATGCAAACAATTATATTTATTATTTAAATAAAACAAAAAAAAATTAAGTTATTTGTTCTCTTTGCGTACTTAACTTAGAGCAACTAATATAGGAACACAATTATGAAATGCCATAAATTATTTAATTTATTTAGTGAACATATATCTTAACAACCATTCAACTCTGTAGAGAACAGTAAACCCTCACATGAAAACATCTTCAACCTTACAATAACGTTTAGGAGGCCCTCCACAGTAGAACAGACCATGACATACAATATCGCAAACATAAAATATCCTCCATTGACTTCAAGACTTCGCAAGGATCGCAAAAGTTCACCGCAAAAGTTAAGTTTTCGATGACGTTAATTTGGGAAGAATTTTAACAACATAATTTGTCATGCCTATGTTACAGTGGGAAAGACTATAAGTGGAAAAAGATGGCGATAGGACGAAAAGTAATACTGCAACAACCCTCGAAAATAAAAATCTCTTTAATTCTACTAGCTGCCTCAGGGTAATGAAATCCATCAATGTAGTGAGTCCTCGTGACTATTCGCTAAAGATAATTTTATATCACTTTGAAAACCTGCTACAATTCTACGAGAGTGAAGATAAGGTAAGATAATACAGAGTTACGCGCAGTGTCCCTTAAATATAAAAGCTTAAGCCCACACTATTGAATGATGTTACAATTATGAAAATTATGAAAACCAATTTATATATAACGCAACTGTAGAATAGGAAAGCTATTTTAGACAATAGTCATATATATGGTGTTGCTCAGTCCCCCCATATGAGAGGAGAACATTTGTCACTTACTTTTGTAGTGCTCTCATTTTAGAGCAGAAAAGCTACAGCATCCTCAATACATTTGTAAAGAAATGAAGAAAGTGACTCAACTGAACAGAAACTGATAAACACACCACTGATGCTAGAGGTTTGTCGTCATAACGGCCTCCTGACGTAATACCTACTTTTGGTTTCAGATGATTATTAGTTTATTTTTCAATATGACTTGGATTTATTTGTTTCAAAGTAGTAACATTCCATTTATTCGATTGCTCTCTAAATAGAATGCAAAAAAAAAAATAATTTTTGTGTTTTATCCCAATTATCTTAAACATTATTTTATATAATATGATGACAATAATTGCTCCACATTTATCGAATTAATATCGAAATAGTGTTAAATGCAATAGTGTAGACGTACTGTAACTAACTTTGAGGAATTGAATATATCCTCTTAGCCCAATGTATGGGAATTGCATACAAAAACTAAAATATATATATACTACGTTTATTCTTAAAGTTTTATGAATTGCACTACGTGGTGATTATCAGATGACATGTAAAATTGTAATGCAACCACAAAATTAATAATTCGACAAACTTTCCTTATACAATGTTTCTACTGTTTACTAAGTTAGTTACTTAAGTAACTTTAAGTTTTTATCGTTTCCATTGACATAAGTTACTTACTGCATGTGAAAGAGTTTTTATGTGTGAGAAAGTTCGTTGAAAGTTATAAGAGAGCTTCTATTTGGTCTAATAAACTTTACTTACTAATATATCACACAAAAAATTAAATAAATAATAGATATATTAAATCATTTATATATATTACAATCCATTACATATTCAATTAATAAAAACAAAGATTTTATTAAATACTTACTTCGTTAGTGCGTTTGTTTACAGCTCAGCTGTTGTTTGTTTACATTTTACATATAAGACATAAGATGAATATTTCAAATTTTGGTAATTTCCCTTCTGGGAAATTTATGTTTAAGGATTATATTCGACATTTTTGGTGCAATTTTCTCTATTTTATTTATAAGTAAGTTAAAAAGCACGAAAGCTCTTTGTATGTTTAACGAAATTGATTAAGTAAGTTACACTTACTAAGTAGCAGTAGAAACATATCTTTACTCTCTTTAACCAATTATTTCACTCTATTTTCGTGTTGAGTAATTGCGTGTAGCAACAAATTAAATATTATCCTTGTGAAAATTTTATTTCTGAACTCTTTGAAGATTTTTACATAATTCAAACTTTTGAATTGTATTTTAAATAAAACTTTAAGTAAAAAAAAAATGCAAAAATATTCTTCAAAACTGCAATTTAATACTGCTGACATTTTTTCAATGTTTTCGCTAAAAAAAAATTAAAAAAGGGATATAATAGTTATAATAAGAAAATATATATATGCAAGGAGGAGTAAAAGGAGGAACAGCAGATTACTGTTATCTTTATTGCTGCACATCCGGTTTTAGTTGAACTTTTCATTCTACATTTTCCTGTTGTCGTCCTCACTTTTGTTTCATTACACCAGCTTCGATCCTTGAATTGTTTGTAAAATTTTGCAATGGGATTTCGGTGAAGGAATCAAAATTTAGTTTAATTTTTCACTTAAAAATATATATATTTAAACTACAGTAAAACAAAAATTTATAGTAATAAGCGACAATAGCAGCCAATTTCAAACGAAAATAAATCATTCCATTTTCAAAGAAGAAAACAAAATTATAAAATTTAATTCCAATAAAATAGATTGATTGCAATATTGAACAATTTTAATTGAATATTTGAAGTTAACTATCAGATTTGAATAAATCAACTGTTACAAAAAAATTTTTTTAGTACAAAAAGTTAAACATGTATAACTCCAAAGTTAAACATGTATAACTCCCAAGTTAAACACGTATAACTCCAAAGTTAAACACGTATAACTCCCAAGTTAAACATGTATAACTCCCAAGTTAAACATGTATAACTCCCAAGTTAAACATGTATAACTCCCAAGTTAAACATGTATAACTCCCAAGTTAAACATGTATAACTCCAACACTGCAAACATGTTTAATTGAGATTCAATGCTAAAACCACTTTTTAAACATGTTCAATGTTATAAATTTGTTAGCGTAAAGAATTATTCAGATGGACGCATGGAATGTGTTTACTGATTTTAAATAAAAATGAGTGGTGACACCGATACATGTCTTTCATTAAAATATGACATGGAATGAATAACATTGGTATGTGTATATGTGTATATGAAGTCAAAATACAAAAGTATTAACAACTAAAACCGTTTTTTAAAACCATTTTTAAAAAAGGTTGCTACTAATGCTATGTTCAGACCGCCAAATTTTCTTAATCGTGTTGAAATGAAGTTAAGTTAATTTGGAAGGTGTTCATTCTGCCTCAAATGAAGAAAATCATATGTTTTTGGTATAAAAATCGAATGTGAAAAATCTGCAAAATTTTAAAAATTGATTATTATAACTATAAAGTATGACATTCAGTAGTTTTATTAGCTTTAGTGAATTTAAGATATGTGAATTACTATTTTTCTTAATCTTCTTTATCTATCTTTTGCTTAAAATTTTACTTATGCATAGTTGCATTTGAAATGTGCCTTAATTTCAGCCTTCGTTTCAACGAAATTATGACCATTTTTCATAATTCAGTTATAACCTTAAAATTGAATTTTGTATGGAAAAATGAACTTAGTTTCGCTGAAACGAAAACGAAATTAAGATTTTTGCGAAATTAAGGTGTGTCTGACCTCATTTCTAGAATAAACTCGATAAGTCAAATTTGCTATTTAAAATCTCTACAAAATCTATGCTTGATAAGCGCATACTTATTTGATTAAGTAAATGCTTTCCCAAAAAATACCTTGGTTTCCTGGCATTTATCCCAGGTGAAAGTTTTAATAAACATAAAAAGAGAATAAACCCGTGAAGCAGAAAGAATCTAATTAAATGTCATATTGGGAAACATTTTTATTATATATGTTTATTAATTATTATTATTAATTCATACAATATGGAAGATGAATCATATTGAAAAGCAAATGTCAAAAATATTTGACAAAAACCAAAATTGCTTTTGTTTTTGCTTTTGTTTAATTCTTCGCTCAACTCTAAAAATTTAAATCTAAACTCTTAACTTTATATAAGTTAAGTGTTTATATCGTATAAACACGATTAAGATAATTAAGCAGAATGAGCTAAGTTTTAGAGTAATGTTGTAACCTGACACAAGGTTAGCCCACTTCTCTCTGAAAGTGTTTCTAAATAAAACACTAAGTGAGGTGTAGAAAAATAAAATTTAAAAATAATTAAATATTAGACCAAATTTTTTTTTTATACTCATATTAAAAAAAAATTGCGAAAAAATTAATTGATTTCGAAAAAAATAATCTTTAAGCATGGTTTTATAACCGTCGAGACTCGAGTGGGAAAAATAATTTCTCTATACCGTCGAAAATGATATAAGTAAGCACAGAACTCAAAACAATATAAGAAAATGTTATATCTTACGAATCTATCCAATGAATTCTAAGCCAAAATCTTTGCTGTGATAAAAACAGATCGACTGATTTCAGAAAATGAATTTCCAAACTCCACAAAAAAAGAGACTAATAAACTCACCACAGTATTCCAACATAGTTTGGTGATGTCAACAGCTGTTTCCTTGGTGTTTTCCTATGCTTTTACAAACCAATGACTGAACAATAATATTCAATGAATGAACGATAATATTCAACATGTGAAAAGTTTTGCAGCAATTCGGTGCAATTTATTTTAATTTGTACTTGTGGATTTGTACAATAAATAAATATATCATTACCCAAGACTTATCCCTAATTAAAAAACATTATTATTTGCACATATATTAAATATAAAAGCATACAATATGTTATGTTTTTATAGAAACGTTAATTAAGTTAAGTTAATTAAGAAAAGTTAATAGTTAAGTTTCTAATATTAAAATTAGTTTAGAAGTAAAAAATATTTCTGGACTTCATTAGTTTCCCTTCTTCAATTATGTTCCAGATTTCTTTTAAATTAAGAAATAAACACAAACAAAAAAACCAACCAATGGTCACTTTAAATTTCATTTTCACCACGCAAGGTGAAAAATGTCGATGTTGCTGACATTTCTCAATTATTTAATAGAATACTGCCATTCACATATGAATTGTTGCTTATCTGGGTGGAAAATTAATCATTTTTAATTTAAGAACGATTTTAAAAATAAATTTGCTCAGTAAGTTACCAAATTTTGTTCTTAGTAAAAAATAAAGAGTTGTGTATTTATCATTTAATTTTATTTTAGGCTCAATCAGAGGATTCATTTTACATCACTAGCAAAAGCCAACAAATTCTAATAGTCATTTTGTTTTTAAAATGGGTGAATCAAAAGTAAGCTACAATAATGTATAAACTTCTCTGAAACAACTCTTTGAACTGGTTAATATAAATATTAATGTTTATGTAAAAATGTTGCCACAGGAATTTGACCAATCCATCCCTATCTCTGACGGTACTGCAAATGAGCACCCGGTGCTACAAACATTCCAAATAATTGATCTCGATGGTTGCTTAAATTTTAAGGAATTCATCGAATTTACTGCATTTAATATAAATGGTGAATGTGACCATTCAAAAGCCATTTCGGAGTTTCTTTGCTACATCAGCCAGAATCAACACGGCTTTATTAGATTTAATCAACTCATAAATGTGGCTTGGATGTTGGGCGGAGATATAACCGATGAACAAATCGGTGAAATTATCAAATTCTTTATGAATCCGAACAGTGATGAAGATTTCGATTACGAAGAACTAATCAAAACTCTAAAAATAAACAACGATTAATTTATAATCAATATTCGAAACCGTATCAAAAACTTAACTGATATTCTTAAAGCTGTTTTAAAGTGGACATACTTTTTTTTATTTACATTTAATTAATTAATAATTTTAAATATAATTCAGTTTTAAATAACTTTAATATATTTTATTTGAATTTTTTTCAACGTCTGATAAGAATTATTGCTTTAAAAAAGAATATCTGTCAACTTATGAACGACTTAATGCCGGCTATGTGTAGACAAGTCACCGCAAATTGTCCCGAAAATATCCACTACGGTATGGTGTGGAGAATATCTTAAGGATTAGAATATTTTAAGGAAAAATATTTTAAAACAAAAGTTTGATCGAACAAAAGTTTGCTTTCGGATCCATAAAATGAAATCTAAAAGAAACTGAAAGGATTTTGTTTAATACAAAGTTTGAACAGATTTTTAACAAAAATTTTATTCATCACTATTTCAGCACATGACAGTTTCGAGCAATTCCAATAATCCCATTGCTAGTAAATTTTAGAACTATATGTTGGGTTTCATTAGTCTGTATAAAATTATTGAACTGCAAGTGCATAACCTGTCAAATAAAAAGCAATGGCTTTGCTGCAACCGAATACTCTTTAACCATTTCTTGGGGCTTATACTGAAAATGTTCCCAATCCCAGAGAATTTAAATGGACTGTCTGCATGATATAATTGTTACTTGGAGAGCATGAAGAATAAGTTGCTCACGTTCGTTTTCTTCCTATAAATTTTTAAAATTAATTTTATTACAATAACTTTACTATACTATATATATAATTGTCAAGAAAGTATCGGAAATTAATCTATTAAACACAAAATATGTGTTATTTTTCAAAATTTATTGTATTGCCTTAAAATTAGGCCTATCAGAAATAATAAACTTATGCCAACAAAGCACCGTAACATTAATATATTTTCTAAACTGATTCGTTGGAATCGACTTCAGTGCCCACAACATATTCTCCTGTGATGAAAGCTTGAAGTGGTAACTTGAGTTTTGGGAAAAGAAGAAAGTTAGCCGGACCCATATCAGGGCAGTACGAAAATATTGGTTTACACAATATTTTTATGGTTTAATAAAATAAATAAATGGCTTAAAAATAGCTTAAGCCATTAGCTTAATAGATTTTAAGGATTAATTAATTGAGAAGTTTTAAGAAATGTTTATTTGGGTGTATCAATGTATCCTACCATACAATTTTTATAGGTTTTCGAAATAAAAAAAACACTGCGGAATTGAACGCTCTTAAAACTCGCCACCCCCAGTTCATGATTTTATTCAATTATTCATTCAAAAAATTTGCATCTCCATGATATTGTAGAAATGTATATAAATTATTTATTACAAAATGTTAAAAAATTTTCTAGTACGATAACAAATAACAAATTTCTACTGCAGAGATAGATTTTTCATAATTGAAAATTTATTTTTATTATTGCAAAGGATGTTGGTGTTCATTTTGAAACCCGGAAAATGCCTCATTGTTGCTGCACAACAATTCAATCTGCATGAACTTTTGGTCTGAGTATTCAAGCAAAATATAGCACAAAATTATTGGGTTATATTCTCTAAGCTCAGAGATAAACTGCGTTTGAAAAATATATCAAAATAATTTAGTTTCGATATGGTAATTGTGTAACAGAAGATACGAGTATGAGCAACTATAAATAGTATGCGAGTGGAGCGAAGCAAGGAAGCCGACTGCACTCTCATTTGTTGCGAAGAATTTCGAGTTGCATGTGAATTGCATGAATACAGTATCTGCTGTACCATAATTTATATTTCAATTCTCCTATGTTGTAAGATAATAAAGCAATCAATTCTAGTGTCCTGCTAACATTTAAAATAATGTTGGTTAGTACTGAGCAGTGTGCACGCAATGAATTGAATGCACTCCTTGCATTCAGGCATAACCTGAAGTGTGCATCTGTCTGGGACAATTTATCATTTCTACAATATATATAAATTGTATAAACGAACTTCAATGAAAACATATTTGTGCTTATGGTTGAAGAAAGTTGCCAACTCTGCTAAAAGCCATATTTGCCAACACTTTAAATTTCTTACAAATAAATCTGCAACGAATTTGTTGTCGAAGATTATGTTCAAGAGATCTTTATATTTTGTTTGACATTATTGGATTTACAGGTTTAAGTTAAAATCGAATTTACAGAAAAAAATATGTTGTTTCCAATACATTTTTGTATACATATTTATTGAAACTTTTTCAGCAGCAAGCTTAATTGTATTCTTAAAATAGCGATAAACGATAAAAAAAAACAATAAAATAAGCTTTAAGATCGTAGCTCAAAGAAAATTTTTTGTTACATAAAAATCTCTTACCAATTACATAGTGTTAGTAATTTTCATTTTAATTAATCGCTTCGTTAAATACTTGTTCACACAGCAAATCTTCAATTCATCATAATAGGTTCGTGTATACACAAGTGCGTTCCATTAACAAATTTTCGAGTAAAAGAGAGCATCTGAGAGCGTAACATCCCTGTCGAAAATTAAAAATGCTACAATTACATAGTATAAGTAATTGTCATTTTAATTAATCGCTTCGTTAAATACTTGTTCACACAGCAAATCTTAATTTCATCATAATAGGTTCGTGTATAGACAAGAGTATCTGAGAGCATCTGAGAGAGCGTAACATTTCTCTCGAACATTAAAAATGCTACAATTACATAGTATATATAATTATCATTTTAATTAATCGCTTCGTTAAATACTTGTTCACACAGCAAATCTTAATTTCATCATAATAGGTTCGTGTATACACAAGCGCGTTCCATTAGCAAATTTTCAAGTAAAAGAGAGCATCTCAGAGAGCGTAAATCACATTCACATGAGAAGCAACATATATCAAAACAGCTGTTTTTGTTCCTTTTTTTGATTCGTTGAGTATAGGTATAGCAAGATTGCAAGCAATTGCAAGAAGCTTCGTGCCTGTATTTTGTTCTTGTCCATTGCAAACTCGCGCAATCTATGCATGTCATGCATCATGCAATCAGTTTACAAGATTGAGTGAATGAATACCCTCCTTATATTATATATTCTGCGTCTTTTGCTTTCTGCGTTTTTTGACGAAAACTGGATGATATTAGTGACCCAATTCCACTTAATTCTTTGCATTGTGTTTAATTTAAGCAGTTTAGATTACTTTGAAAATTAAGTATATAACTAAATGCAGTTGTTGGTATATGAATTACACTTATTTCATTAAAAGAAGTAAATCCTTTAAGTTTGTTGTTCAGTAAATTGTAACAAAGCACAGTAAGTAACTTGTATAGCAGGGAATTGCATATCCTGCAAACTTTCTTATATTACACTTCAGCTATTATTAATTAATATGAAATCTTTTAACATTAATTTAATCAGTGAAATTTTTACGAAAGTGGGGGAAGTACGAGGGGTGCGAAGCAAAATGACATTATTAAATCCCTCATTGTCACTTCATTAACAAACTGCAACCTTAATTAAAAAATCTCAACACAATTTCGCTAAATGCACTCATCAAGTGCTTTTCATTTACTTAACTGCTAAACACAGTGGTGGAGTGGACATAAAGCTGCATTTTTTTATAAACCGAATTGGGAAAACGGGAAGAGAACGGGAAGAGCGAGCATGAGTTGTAAACTGCAGCTATAGAACATAACAAAGACAGCCGGAGCGTATCCACAGAACACAATATACCGCCCCTTTAGTTACAATATCAGCAGATTTTTTAAGGTACTACCACATACCAGCAGAGCTAAGCTACTGCAGCGTCATTCCAGCCAACAGATACTGACATCCCAACACACCGTACTTACTACGACTTACTGTACGACTACTGTATTCTTACAGAAGAGGTGAAAATGTTGTGAAACTAAAAAATTGCTTCATAATTATGAAAAAAAAAGACAAAAAACTTGTACTTAACCCATCGTGTAACTACGAAATATGAAAACAGAAAAATTATAAAACACAACAAAGAACATGAAAAAACATAAGGATAAGAACATTATAACCACCTACACAATTTAATGCCATTGCAACAGTGGAAGCGAGTTGCAGCGCTTACGGCATTAGGAAATCAGTAGATTGAAGTGCGGCTATTGCGAGGACTACATAGACGAAATTACCATCCGCGTTAAGTGAGTATGACTGACTAAGTGCAGTAGAGCTAAAGCAGTTGCATAAAATGACAGCCCCAATGTTGACTAAGTCGACGTGCGGCAGCTACCGTTAACGACATGGGAGATGCTTCAGTCAAATTTCCGGTTAAACAACGCAGCGATATCCTGCACAAAATAACGTAAAACTTGTATCCGTACGGAATAGTATGGCGGGCTTAATCCGTCCTTCGACATGTTAAAACCTATTAGTTAACAGTCAAAAGTAGAAAACGAAGGGAGCTGCTCTGACTTGTTTGTACGTACGTATGTCGACGGGGAAAAATCAAAATTAGTTTCAGATACAATAGCATAGATACACGCAAAAAGAGATACGAAAAATGAAATTTTAAAATCTTCTTTTAGGCTTAAGAGATTGAAAAAGTTTGTGCGGTTGGATTTGTTTCGTTAGTTCGAAATATGAACTTAATTTGTGAATACGTGAGAGCCGTAACTAAAGCTAAAATATTATTTTCTGATTAAATAATTAAAAAAATTTAAAAACATGAATTGGGAGAAAAAAATAAAACCAAGATTTTTAAACATTGTTAATATATTAAGCATCGGCCAATACATTAATAGCAGTTACTTTGATATATAACTTAAAACTACTATTAGTATGAATACACCCAGCGGTCTGCTAAACACAAGTTCTTAAAATATTAATACCTCTGCAAACGAGAATTGTAGAGAAAACGAATTTTGAATAAAAGCTCAAATCTGAAGTGGAACGACGGATAAACGGGCTATCTCATGAGTGACTTTTTGTTCTTTTTCTTTTTTTTTTTTGCAGTAGGTGGAAGCATCGAAAGCCACCATGTGGGATTTTAACCCACTAAACCACCTCTAAGGAATGAAAGGAGAAGATTTCCACGGCAATGAGGAAACTTCATTCCAGTAGACGAAGGAGAGAGGAGAGAGTAAAGAAACCTAACACGAAGCAAACTAAGTTCATCTAGGTCAGAGATCTTGGGCCTAAAAAGAGGAAAATTGGAAGCAGTGAAGGGGGTGGGGTTATGGCAAAGGCGCGAGTGTACTAAAGGTAGACTCTGTGACCAGGATCACGAGAGCCACGGTTGTCTAAAAGGATGACCAGCAAATTAAGTAGCTGGTTTGTCTTTATAATTAAAAAGAGACGCCTCCTCTTCTCAGTAGATCAGAGTTAACGCTGCAAATTATCATAATTTTTTATTACCCTTTAAATAAGAAGAATTTCTCTGAGAGTATAGCTAAAAGTGTCTGCCTAGAATATGAGTTAGTGGATTACTTGACAAATCAGCATTTTAATAAGGCGGATTTGTGACTAAGAATGTCGGCTTAGAATGGAATTAAGGAGTATCGCCCTAGAATAATATTAGACTTCTTAAAACATTTTCTGTAACTGTTCGGATTTGATCAAGTCTGAGTGTAGAGTATTAAGAAGTGGGCTTTCAGGCTTCTATGCTTTTATAATATTAAAATATTCTTAATAAGAAACAAATAATATTAGTGCTCTAATAAAACAGTATAAAGAAATAGTTGCAGAATTGAACTCAGTAGCCCTTAACTAAACTAAACTAAAAGTAGGTCTAACGCCATTTACAATCAAAAAGGGGAAATTAGTTCGTACAGTTGCCTAACATATTGTTACTTCTGTAGAATTCAGGGCTCTCTCAATTAGAATGTAGAGCTCTCTCCATATGGCCAAAGCGTATATTCTTACATGTGTTTCATTTATCGTGTTTGTTTACGAACAAGTACTGAACGCTTAAGGCAAAAGTTCTTCGTAAGATTTTTGGTTCTTTATGAGTAGGCGAAGTCTACCGCATCATATAGAAGTAAAAACTAAACGAAGTTATAAAGACTTATTGAATGAAAATTATCAATAAATTGACACCGAACGTTTACGCTTGTTTTGTCATGTCGTGAGGAAGCGGCAGTCAGAGAAAGTAGGCCTAGGGGAACGACCGCGTCTTTGGCAAAGTTATTAAGTTGAACAGAGCGCTATCCGTAATTGATCTATATTAGTGTAGTAAGTGCTTACAGTATAGAGATAACTGGTTTGTAGTACTGTGGCAGTTTAAGACACAGCAATAGGTTGCTAGTAAGTAAATAAATAATCATAAAGAAATAAAAATCAATAAAATGAAATACTATATATTAGCACTATTACTGCCTAAAATATGAGATCCTTTTGACCAACGAATTTTACTACTTAATTACTACTTAATTGAAACTTTGATGTTTTATATCACAATTTTTACTACTATGTTAATTCAACAATATAAACCCTAAATGTTAACCCTAAAATAATAAAATCAATTTGAAATTTTTTATTTGGAAATTTATTTAAATAAATTGTATTATCCTATATTAAAGTAATAAGGCAATTTAATTGTTCCTTCAGTCGCTAAGCTATACGAGTAATTTAAAGAAAACCTATTTAATATATTTGCGAAATATGTCAGATGTTGGCTTTTGTGTCAGCACCGTAAGCAGCCTAAACTGATTTACGGAAACAATAAAACACAAAGTAAATCATTTACGAAATGGGATAATTTATCTGTGGAGCATTCGGGAAATCACCCCCATTACTACTGATATTGAATGGAAGTTGTTTGACTTTAATAAATATGGCCAAATTGAAATGTTACCGAGTAAATTCGTGAACGTGTGTGCATTGCATTTGCATGTTTGCAAATGAAATCAGTAAATCCGCTAATTATGCATACATTTTCCACATTGTATATTCACACTAATTAAGTTGCATTGTTCGCTATTTAAAGCTCAATAACACGTTATCCGCTACCAGCTTCACAGTATGAAATCCGGGAACCATACCAGCCACAAAGTACAACGTTTCAGATTAGACCACAGAAACTAATAAGTTCAGGCCGTTGAGAATACGGGAAGATGGGACGATGGGTGTGAGAAATATTATACACAAACTTCAATATGTTTTGATTGCAAAGTAATTAAATTGGTAACCAATAAAGCAATTATATTCACATTGACTTCACTGCACTTAAATGTAATGAAGTCAATTGCAGATAAGCTTAGGTGATGAACAATGTGCTCAGAAATTTGTGGGAAATATGCATAAAATATATATATGACAATTAATTAGTTGTAAATTGTTCAGTGTGGACTAAAAGCAATCCATGCAATCAATATCATAATCTCAAAACTTATGACAACGAAACCATTAAGTGTTTCAAAAAAAAAAGATAGGTTAGGTGCAAGAGAAAAATGGATATAACCCAAAAGGTTAACCCAAAGTAAATAACTATCAGTTATACTAATAATCACTTTGATCTTTACATAACATGTTAGTATTAAAAGTAAAGAAAAACTACTATAAACGCAGTCTAGAATAGCGTCCAAATTAAAAAAAAAACGTATAAAAGTGAATGCAAAATCGAATATGTTCAAGCTATTTGCAGACCAATTTAGTAATACAAAGCAAAGGTATTGGATGGAATAACCGACGAAGTAAATCGGTTGCAAAACTATTTTGCAAAAAAAAAATGTTGAACTACCCATCAGGTGCATTCCAAATTACATATTCCGTTTAGAAATGATGATATATTAATATATAATAAATCTAGATCTCATGTATGTAACCAAAGTAATTTTCAAGCTCAGTGAACATAGACTGTCTTACCACATATACATATATAGCGACATATATATATATAGAGATATATATATATATAGAGACATATGTATAGAGAGATATATGTATAGAGAGATATATGTATAGAGAGATATATACAGATATATATATAAATCAATTCTTCCATGGAACTTTAAAGTTTAAAGACGGCAATGAATTGAGTTTACTCTAAAGCTGGCTTCTCTAAGGTCAATTGTATATTTTTAGAATTGCAGACGTATGAACAATATGAATGATGATTATATTCATTTCAAAACTCAATTGTTATGTTTGCTAATATTTAATTGAACATTGTGTGAAAACTAAAATTACTATTATTAAATTATTTTAGTAGATAATGGAATTTAACAACATTTCAGAAATGTTTTCTGATAAGCGATTGATCAAATAATTTCTTTTCAAGAAATTAAATATTCAAAGGATTCAATAATACACATGAATATTGACGAATGTCATTATCTATTAACAAAATAAATATAAATAGAAATTAGAAACTAGAAATTATGCCAAATAAAGTTGTAGAGTTGTATTTACTTCCGTTTTGTTGAAAAAGTAAGCTTCGCCATTTCCTTCCATTCCTTTCTTACATTTATATCACAAGTATTGGTAATTCTTTCAAAAATGGAACAACCTCATCAACATTGAAGACATAAGCTTCCGCTGTTTACTTAATAGTTCAATAACTTCAAGCAATTTCAGGTACAAATGTGTACTGTACACCTGAGTTGACCGTAAGTCGTACACATGAAGGCCTGTAATGTCCATAAATAACATTTATTTAAAATTTATTTATAAACACATTTAGTTATTTGCTTACATTTTTTATAATTTAATTCAAGCCAAACAATTAGAATAACCAAAGCGTCAAATTACAGAACAGCAGAGGAAGATGAAAACTCATCTACAAAATATTTGTTAAAAATAAAGAATGAATTAAAAATATGAGAGAGAATATGACAAAAATCGAGAAGAAAAAAAAAAGATCAGGGTTGCACAATCGAATACTAGCAGAAATGAATTTGTGTAATATTCTTTGTTATTTGTAATCCATGATGCATTGACTACAGAAAATAGATCTTCAAATTTAAAAGAAACATCAGTCTGGTAAAAAACAAATAACGAAATAATAGGTCTGTTCCATGAGCTACTCCTAGTAAACCTCGAGTAAAACACAAGTAAAGTACAAACTGAGAGCGTAACACAAATAAAGTGGCAAATAACGCTCTTTACACATATTTTCATGGAACAGCTTTGTGTAAAGTCAAAGTCGGGTGAGAACACTAGTACCGCCCAAATAAATAATACAAACATTTGAGTTCAAACCAAAACAGCTGATTCACACATCTACACAAATTTTACTTTAAATAAAATGTACTTTTCGAGAATTTAATAATTTTCGACAGGGATGTTACGCTCTCTTAGATGCTATCATTTACTCGAAAATTTGCTGGTGGAACGCACTTGTGTATTACTCAAAGTATTACTCAAAGTTACTGCTAGTAGCTTGTGGAACAGACTGAATAAAATTTGTAGCTTGTGGAATGAATAAAATTTGAAATGCAAATGTAATACTTGAAATTCATCACAGAGATTTTTCGTCTTTAAGATTGGAATAGAGATCATTAAACCATCGATGTTTCTACAAGTGGAGATTAATAATCTTTTATATTGGAAGTCCTGAAAAATTCATCTAACACATTGATAATAATATAGTAATACTTAAGCCTGATATAGACAATGCTACATGTATACTCACCAAGTATGAACTTTGCTATACTCTTCGAAATAATGTGTAATTTTACCGTATATAAGTCTGCTGACCGAAATTTGGTATTCACACTTGAATATACACAGTGCGATTTGGTAGCACGGCGCACTTGGTTTGCATACATGTAGCATCGTCTATATCATGCTTAGTACACTGTATGTTACATTAGAAAATACCCAAATAAAAACAATTAGTTCGAAAATTGTTAATACAATCCTTTAAGATAATTCTTCGACTAAAAATAGGTTGTGTGAAAATTATATTCATTTTTTTAAAGCTGTATTGCTTTATTGTCATTATTGTCTATAACAAATCCTCTAAAATACATACCTAATAGCGAGTTCAGAGAAGAACAAATCCCTTTCTTTAAATAATTCATAAACAATCTTCATATAACCAATAACAATATTTAAAAATCATTAAAAGGGACGTCAATTTATCTAGTTAAGAAATTGCAACGGTTTCTCTGGTCTGTCAGTATCGTGTGAATGGATAACGATATTCTGATTAGAAATATTTTTGATTCAGTACTCGCTCAGGTAGCAATTTGTTTTGACAATCACAATACGATTTTCTCTTACAAATTATTACTAAAAAATAGTAGTTTAGTAGTTTATTAATTAATTTTCTCTTTTGCCTTTGTTTTCGAAAAGGACAAAATGTGTTTTCTTATTTTTCAGTTTTTCATCTTTTTTATATAATTATATAATAATAATAATTAAGAAATAATAATACATTTGCGAGTTATTAAAAAAAAAAATTAAAAAATTAATAATAATTTGCAGTTTTGGGATGTCTTTTTGATGTTGTAAATTGTTCTTGTATGTGTAGGTGTATTTCATTGAATTATTTCAAACAACTTTAGATGTATTTTGTTGTTTTAATAGTTTTAATGACATTGTTTTTGTAATACAATCTTACGTGCTAGGTTTTTTCCTTCTACTCAATTTTTAACATAGTCATTTCAATTAATTTTCTTCATTCTTTACGTTTCATTTTATACCACTAATACGGCTAATACGGCAGTCATCGTAAGCTTAAGCAGCTTAGAAGCATTTTCTGTGCACAATTGATGGGCCAGATTCATCATATTCCTGTTTGGAGATCCACATCTGTTGGAAGGTTGATAGTGATGCCAAAATTGAGCCACCGATCCAAAAAGAGTATTTACGTTCTGGTGGGGCAATAATCTTAATCTTCATTGTGGATGGAGCCAAAGCAGTGATTTCCTTTTGCATACGATCAGCAATGCCTGGGTACATGGTGGTACCACCAGACAATACAGTATTAGCATAAAGATCCTTACGGATGTCGACATCGCATTTCATGATGGAATTGTAAGTGGTTTCATGAATACCGCAAGCTTCCATACCCAAGAATGATGGTTGGAATAGGGCTTCTGGGCAACGGAAACGTTCATTACCAATGGTGATGACTTGTCCATCGGGTAATTCATAGGACTTCTCCAATGATGAGCTGGAGGCAGCTGTTGCCATTTCTTGTTCGAAATCGAGTGCAACATAGCACAATTTTTCTTTAATGTCACGTACAATTTCACGTTCGGCTGTGGTTGTGAATGAATAACCACGTTCAGTCAAGATTTTCATTAAGTAATCAGTTAAATCGCAACCAGCCAAATCCAAACGCAAAATGGCGTGTGGCAGGGCATAACCTTCATAGATTGGTACAGTGTGAGAGACACCATCACCAGAATCCAACACAATACCAGTTGTACGACCGGAAGCGTACAATGAAAGCACAGCCTGAATAGCCACATACATGGCGGGTGTGTTGAAGGTTTCGAACATAATTTGTGTCATCTTCTCACGGTTAGCCTTTGGATTCAATGGAGCTTCTGTAAGTAGGACAGGGTGTTCTTCTGGTGCAACACGCAATTCATTGTAGAATGTATGATGCCAGATCTTTTCCATATCATCCCAGTTGGTTACAATACCGTGTTCAATTGGGTATTTCAAAGTCAAAATACCACGTTTGCTTTGTGCTTCATCACCAACATATGAATCTTTTTGACCCATACCAACCATCACACCCTGATGACGGGGACGACCAACAATTGATGGGAACACGGCACGTGGTGCATCATCACCTGCAAAACCAGCTTTGCACATACCGGAACCATTATCAACAACTAAGGCAGCAACTTCTTCGTCACACATTTTTGCTTTTATTAAATTTTTTATTTAAATATATATATATATAACAAATATATTAAACCGCTGACTTGGCACAAGCACAAAACTGTTTTTACTAACAAGTACACAACCAACCGATTCTACAGTTCGAAATCGAGTTTTTTAGCACCTTGGACTACTGACGTAGAATTCAGCAGAAATCGCCATTTTGCTTGTAGAAATAGTTCAGTTATTACGCTCTTTCGGGCTATGCCGAAAATGCATGTTATGCAGAGTGTCACATCAGTATTGCCAATTTTGTATTTTTACTACTTCTTGGTTGTGCCTTAATTTAAAAGGAAATTTAGATAGGCTCACTTTCAATTTGCCACCAAAAATAACTCGCATGAAAAAACTCATAGAGGCTGTAATAATGTTAATTTATTATTATATTATCTTATAATAATTGTTAACAGTACTTACGCGTTGCTTTAAAATCGGAAAGTGTAATAATTATCTTATTAGTGATTTATAAAAAAAATGCTGTGTTGTTTACTGCCATTTTTTCTTCAAAACGTACTAGAATTGTAGTAGTTTGCTCCTAAAAGGCGCAAATTTTGAAATTTATTACTAAACAACACTGTTTTGCCTTAGTGCCGGGGTAAAAATACGCCGGCTCTCATGCCTGAGTTTGAACGGCCATATTGTTTTTTCTCTCATTCTCAAATTTAAAATTTGCATTGAAAACAACAACAATTGTACTCATGCCGTGCCCGAGACAGTCTGCATAACATGGCCCTTATACGTATTCACTTCTTATCGTTGCATTCGGTAATATATCCTCGTATGCTTAAGACGTGTGGTTCCGAACGTTTGCATTTTGAAAAATTATTGGTGGAAGATTTGCTTTAAAGTTACTTCAGCTTATTAACATATACTTAACATATACTATTACACAGGTAATAATAATATTAAATTAATTTATTAGTAATGAGCAGTATTATTAATTGGTCAAGTAATAAATTTAATTAAGTGCTATAAAAAAATTCAAATTTTCTGTCCTGAATAATTATGTGATTTTATAAATCA
This sequence comes from Teleopsis dalmanni, assembly GCF_002237135.1. Taxonomy (NCBI): domain Eukaryota; kingdom Metazoa; phylum Arthropoda; class Insecta; order Diptera; family Diopsidae; genus Teleopsis; species Teleopsis dalmanni. The sequence goes on from NC_051848.1 coordinate 7,651,519, forward strand.
ATTAAACTGAATTTTAATTGTATAAAGATTAAAATATATTTTCTATATTATTCTTGCTTTATTAAAATTTGATTAGTAATTATTTGAGTTTTCTCGGGTTTTAATTTACGCCACCGTCTTGTTCTTGTTCGTGTCGTCTTCTTGTTGGCTTCGACTTCTTGTTCGGGTCGCCATCTTTTTTGGTACTGTGATAATAAAAAAAATTCTAAAAACTCATTCCGAAGAAACTTTGTAGAAACTAATAGAGACAGTGAAAACTGAATTATGGTATATCTAATAGTATAGTGCACCTACACACTTCAAAACGGTTTTAATAGAAGTAGTAAAAAATTTATCATATTGATGTGGATACTTATATTTTTCTACAGTACTCAAATCCATTAATATTACCGGTACGGAAATAATTATATTTAACGACAGTATTTCTTGAGAAAATATTAGTACTGGTCTGTGCGAAACAGATTGATCATTTTTTTGGCTCACAATAAGTCTTGGATTAAGATATATTCGTCATGACATTTTTTGAAAAAAATATCGTTACCGTTCATTGCAAAATATATTAAATATCTTAATAGCCTTACACCACGTTTTGAGTTGTGAAGCACTATTCTAGTATTTTAGTCCTTTAAATATATTAACATCAAATATTACTTTTACAATCTTAAATTTTTTAATGACTAATGGATATAACTGCACTTTGTAGTTCATAAAAATAATTTTGATGATTCAAAAATAGTCAACGCATTTTTGTATACGAAAATCTATGAACTTTATAATAAAATTTAAACTGACTGCTATTTTTGCGGACCACGGACCATTTAACTACGAAGTACGTACCCGAATATAGACATAATAATTACATATTTAATTTTGTTAAAAAATATAAATTTCAAAAAATTATGAAATATATAGTATGTATATATTATGATTGAGATCGGACAAGATCATTTAAATACAATACATATAGAATCCATATATCAAATTCATTTTTATTTAATATTTGTTTTAAGATTTTTTTTATTTCAATTAATATATACAACAATAACAATCATTTAAAGTTATTTTTTTCCATTTATTGCAGATATATATATATCTTAGCAGTGCTCAGGTAAAATAAATTTATAATTTATTCTGACCTTATTCGTATTATTTTCGAATATTCCCTATATCTAGATACACTCTCAATTGTACATCAGAATGTTTCCGACAGCAAATAACGTAAAAATTATCCTTCAGTTGGAGAAGTATGGATACTTCAAGTACGGATGCCATGAGGATATAAAATCATGTCTGGCGGATGTATATAATGTGTATGAAGAGTACTTGAAACACATACATAATACCAGAGATAAGTTTGTTTTCACTAAGACTGATGTAGCTAACTTTATAGACGGTTTTGATAATGTGATTTGTTATGTGCGTACTGGAGCGAATTCAAGTTATGTAAATTTGGGAAAATCTTGGCTTAAAACACAAATTTTAATGGATTTATAGATTATTTCGAATTTTCGATTTAATATAAATTCTTAAGGTTTTCAAGTAATGAATAAATAAATTCCATAAACAATTGAATATAATTTATTTGGAAAAATGTATTTCCACAAGTTATATGTTTTTTTAACAAAATTATTAACCACATAATTTGTTTTCACACTTTTAAGTTGTCATGAAGAAATCAACAATGACAACAATAAAGTTTTATAAGATTTTTAACAATAAGAACAAAATTGTTATTTCATTCAATCCATTAATTGTCGAAAATATCTGGTTATACAGATTATTTAGAATGTTTCTTAACATTTAAGATGCAGTTTTATAAATTATATCAGCACTGGAATTTTAAGAGATTTTAATCTCATTATTGTAAGACATCCATTTTTCTGTTCCCGAGGAAACCCATTGCCACAAATTCCTTTAGAGTGCCATAATTCTAGCAGGACTGATACTATTCGTATTTAATATTTAATATTATTTTCATTCTATTGAAAATACAGCAAAACCTTATTTTTTGAATTTTTTTAAATAATAAATTTTTATTTTTATTTTTATTGTCCACAAAAATAAAATTTGAATTCGCATTTAAGATACTAAATTTTTTTTCGATTAGCATGCAAATGCGTCCATTTAAATTTTAATGTTTTAGAATTTTTACGTTTAATGGAAATATTCTTGCTAGATTCAAACTTCATTACATTGTTTTTAAAATTTACGACTTCATAAAATTATATCTTAAATTAGCTTCTTTGAGTTTTCCGACTATTAAGGTTTCCATGTATTTAATTTTATGAGAAACTTTAACTGCTTACAATCACGTTTTTTACTATTATTATGCTTAAATAACTAAAGTGAAAATGTCATGGAAGGTATTTACAATTGGTACTTCTATTATTATTAAATTATAGAAAAAAACGTCAGACTGTAGCAATCAAATCGCCAATACCATATAGATCGATATAATCAGCATATAATATAGATGGTAGGATAATTGTTTTGATGATTTTTCTACTATAATATTACTTTTAATATCTACATTCCTCTTTCATTTTATTTCAATAAATTTCGTATAAGTTTTTTTACAAATATATATACATATGAACATATAAATATATTCATAGTAAGAAGAAACTGGTTACAAAATGAAGAACTGTCTTTTTTCTAGATAAGAAATATTAAAAAAATTCTTCTTTGTTACTGGGAAGAACAAAGGTTTCGAAAAGATGTCTGAGGTACAAGCGTTACTGATTTATTCGTAGCAAGTTTGATTAAGACGTAAAAGTATCACTTAAAACAAAAATTTCTACTAATCATTTAATCATTTAAAACACAACTTCTTTAGTCTGTTTCTGCAAGAGACAAAGATGCCTTGGAAAAAAACGAGTCATGACTAGGTAGCAAGTGATCAGTAAGTAAATACAAATTATGTGTATATATAAAGACTAAGATCATTGTAATCTGATTTCATACAACTTGTAGGTTTGAAAGACAAAATTCTCAAAAAAACCAACCATTTCATCGAAGGCAACATTCCTATCAGAAAAATGTTATTACTATTGCATATTTATGTAGTATATTATATTAGATTTTTAATATACTTGAATATATACTTACAAAAATAAACACATTTATAATTTATATAGTATTATTTAATAAAAATTTTTAATTTTTAGCGCTTTTTTATGTAAAAACCACAACCACAATTCGTTTTCATATATGAACATTTTTATCAATATTTAAATAGACATTTTTTATTTTTAACTCTGTATAAATTATTATTAAATTAGAAAATATCACTCTCCATCAACCGCGATCACTCCGCTCTACTCCCAACACAACCGCTCATACAGCAAACCAAACCACTACTAAATGCTTTGATTTTGCTTCAAGTGAAGAAAAGATCGCAAAAAAAAAGATAGACAGGCGACAGCCAGACTGGCGGCGGTAACTGTGGTTGTCTCACATGCATGCGTGTGCGAAAGAATAGGTATTATGCATATTGGACATGATTTTGTTGTAAAATAAATTTGTCTTCCATTTACCGTTATTTTTTGTAAAGTTTCTTTTCACTTGAAAACAAAAAAACTTTAAAAAAGTAAAAGAAATAATTAAAATGATCGAAATGACGTTTTCCATTATTAGCTGTGTTTCAGCAAACATGATCCGCTCAATTTTACATGCAAAACAAAAACAATGGGGTGAACCAGCAATTGATCTGGTTCACTTTCTGGTTCAATGTGGAATGTATGTAAAAGATAAAAGTGGAACGTATTTTAATGCAAATAAGGTTGGCAATGCGATGCACGGTGCAGTAAAATTTTAAACAAATCTACATTTATATTTATTTACTATTGATTTTATTTATTTATTATTTATTTTATGTACTTATTTAATTAATATGTCATTATTATTTATTTCTTTGTTTAAAGTAACGTTCTAATTATCAATGTAATTAAAATTATTACTTTAATAATTTACGTTTTATTATTATTGAAAAAGTGTTGTTTGATAATTTATTAATATCAATTAATTTGAAATGAATATATAAAAATTAAGTTAAATACATTTATTTAATTAAAACAGAACAATACATAAGAAACCAGGCTCTCCAACATACACGTTTATAAAAAAATCATTTTCATCGCAAACTGCCTGCAAGATTAAGCCATAGTCATGCTTTCTTTTGAAATAAGCCTATTTGCTATGGTTTGGTGCATTTATTTTTAGATGTGTACTGTCTATGCAACCAATTACGAACGGGAATTTTTTCGAAGCTTCCATTTTTGCATTATTAGCAAGTGCGTATTTTAAATTAGTGTCCAATTGATATAAGCTAAACACTAGTTTTTTTAATTATTCTCCACACAGAAGCTCTTGGTATGCCAAAACAAATACCAAATTTGCAAAAAGTATTCATATTTGCCATATACCACAAAAATATATAAAATTACTTCATTGCTCTCGTCCAAATGTGATCATCACGGTTATTTTGTATTTGCTGATTGGAATTTATTAACAAATCTATTAAAATATGAAACATAATTAATATATAGCAATTGTATTTTTTATGCGCAAATATCAATCAAATAATCTTTAACGAAAAAATTATTGATCGTTTCCACAAAACTTCCACTATATCTATGCTGATACACTTCATCCCTTGAGCTTAATACCATACACTTGAACTAGTAAAAAGGGAATGGAAGAGTCAGTTTCGCTCGATGATTCTAATAACATATGCAATTTTCATTTATTAACTATAGAATTAAATTTAAGTTTTTAAGTAAATACTTCAGACATTTCAACAGATTTTATTTATTTTCTATTTTTTTAGATTTTTTTTGTATTCAAAATTTTCTCACTTATTTTTTTAGCGCCAAAATTATTCACACAAATCAAAAAATTTTGTACACAAACCCAACTGTCATATTTCCAAGGCGTTGCCAATTTATTTTCAACGTGATCCGTAATGTTTAAGCAAAGTGAATTCAGATCAATTGAGCGATCATGTTTGGCTGAATACACAGCTATTATTATCATATTTATCACTATATAGTAGAGGATTATAATTGCGAGCTTCCTTATTGCTTGTTTTCGTGTTGTTGTTGTTGTACGCAAGATTTATAAGGCAGATAACATGGAAAGAATTATACAAAGGTGTATAAATGCGTGAGATATTGGAATGAGAATGGATTGAAGAATGGGAAGGATTGAAGTTAGAGGAGTGGGCAGGAATAGAAAATCAACCAGGATCAAAGTGGAGAAACTTAACCAATGGGGCGATTGAACTTATGTATGTATGTCTACTGTCGACGGACATTTTATATCAAAAAAGAATGCTATCACGTTCTAACATAACAAATAATTTTTACACTTCATCATGTTTCGTTCTATCTAATATTTTCTCATAAACAATTAAGTACAGAAACATGTCTTTTTAAATATCTCTGCGATTTTCAATTACGATTGGAAAATAGTTTTTCTGGATCAAGTTTCTAATATGAAATCAAACTGATAGTTTGCATTTATTACTATTACTATATACATATATTATTATCAGCATTGTATTATGTCAATGCTGATATTTCAGATACATTTACAGTGAAAACGCTTCTAACATAACCCTTCAATTGGATGGACAATTTTTCTGAAAAAGTACTTGTTTTTATTATTATTTGAAGCACATCAATCCTTTTAGCCGCATTCCCCGCTTCAAAAAAATTGATTAACAATATGTGTCCGCTCAAGAGGGATTTAACTATTTTAATTTTAAAACAAAATAACTGATATCATCACTTTGTTGTAATTAATTTGATTAAACTTCAAGAGGAATACATCTTAATATACATATACAGTATTTGATATCAAAAGTGATACATTAAAAAGAATAAATTTTCTAAACGTTTTCATTAGCGTCTAGCTCCACTTTTCGTTTGCATGCATTTCTTTTTAAACGTTTTCCACATCAGAAAGTGTGTTTTTATAGATGCTGATTCGAAATATTAATCATACAGATTTTTTTCTCATTTTAATGAATATTCAGTCGTGGAAACGATTTATTATTGAACCTCTTGTATCAGGGCAAGCTTCGTCGCACAACTGCCGCATCACCCACATTCGAGCAGAGACGACACAGATTTTGCACATTTTAATCTGACACGTCAAATAATTTCCTAATCCCATTGCTGAATTCAGGAACTTAAATATACCAAGTAGGTAAGTGCGAAAACAGCCAAGTACCTGCCATGTATTGCACCTTACGGAGGGGTTAGGCATTCTAACCCATCCGCATATGCACATTCCTTATCACTGAGTCACTGAGGAATGCCAACGAATTAGTACGTAACTTAGCAGAGCTCTTGTCATTTGATGAAACCTCGTTCGAATGTTTTAGTGATTCTGAAGAGCACTGATTGCGCATCTTAACCGAAGTTTTGCTTTTTATGCAAACTACGAGATACAGTATAAATGTGTTTTTGCATAGGGAGTTTTTTGTTATATGCATTTTGAAGTCTTTTTCATTTAAATTTTTTATACTCAATGTTTTAGTCAGTTTACGTAAGTGAAATACATTTGCACTTCCTTCAGTTGCCCTAAAATTTTAGCTATTTTTTATAGCTTACATTTTAAGTTGCCATATTTTTTCTACTAATGCCTTTTGCGCTGATATCGAATAGTGAATTTTAACAGATTGAACTTGTAAGTGCATGTCTGTACTTGTATATGCATAATAAAATACATGTACGAGTTTACAGCCCCTGGCAACTAGATACATCTGCAGGTGTATAACTCCATAGTTGGACAGATATCGTCCATAGTTGGTGGATGGGTGCGCATATAAAGATTATCGTGTATGCATTGGCTTGACGTTACAAATCCTTTATTTTTACTACGTGATCCGTGCTAAAATACAGATAAATATTATATGATTCTAGAATCGTTTGAGAAATGCATTTTTGCAATTTGAAAATGTGAATTTAAATTCGGAGTGGAAGCACGTTTTACTTCAATACTCGTTTTATTTTAATATTTTTAACACAAATTACTTTTTTATGATTAACATTAAAAACTGCATCCTCCGTTAATGGAAACGGGAATGCATATACATACATACATATGTACATATACCACTTGTACTCTTCGTGTTTTAGAGAAGATTAATAATTTTCGTGCTAGTTCGAAATAAAAACTTTTATGTATCAATAAAAGTTGAAATTGAATTTTTATACATACTATATGAAATATATTTAGCATTGACATCAGGAGCTGTTGTAAATCTCACCCAAGCGTTAGTCCTTATTTACATCAGGAAGTGAACAACTTAGGAATAAAAGTGAAGGAATCAAACGTATTGCGGAAATAGTTTTATATTTCCTTAAGTCGATCATAAACTAGGAATATTATATTTAAAGTTTAAATAAGCATTCACTAAATGTTATTCTACCGCTTGAAATATTAATAAAAAGTATTTATTATTAGTAATTTTCGTCAAGCGCGAATGTTTGACAAGTGGTCAAATAGGTTTTAGGCTAGACTAATAAATATAGAGAAGAATGACGATAATAATTCTACAGTAAAACGGTTTGTCATTAAAACTAGTTATTGCTTTGTAAGTATAGAACTTGCAGGTATTATAGTATCAATTTCTCGAAACACCTCGTTTTTGATTATTTGTCGGCACAATTACCCATTTCTGGGCATATTTATTTAGCTATGGATTTTAAGAAACACAGCTATTTTGAACAACGTTTTCCATTACGCTACATGTCAATATAGTTCAGTTCTAGAGAAATAACTTACTTAAATCGCCATAACATCCTGTTAGCAGATTTCGATCAGAC
>NC_051848.1:7659453-7791893 GCF_002237135.1 Teleopsis dalmanni
AGTTTTCATCTTCCTCTGCTGTTCTGTAATTTGACGCTTTGGTTATTCTAATTGTTTGGCTTGAATTAAATTATAAAAAATGTAAGCAAATAACTAAATAACTGTTTATAAATAAATGTTATTTATGGACATTACAGGCCTTCATATGTACGACTTGAGGTTAACTATGAGCTTGAATACCAATTTTCGGCTAAAAATATAAATGATGCATTGAAAAGCATCATTAATATTGCACAAATTTATTTAAATAATAAAAATCTGGATGTGGAGTTCGAAGTTGGCGATATTATTGCATTTTTGGAAAAGCTGTCACTTCTTGAGATATGTATTACTGAAAATGATAAAACAATGTATTTCAACAAACACGAAACAACAACAGCGGTTTACGGATACATGAAACAGTTTAACCATTAAAGATATTCATAGAGTTTTATACGAATATTAAGCATTTTTTAATTGCTGTTTATATTCATTCAGTTTTATAGTTGGTTTTTTTATAAATAATGACATTCGGCAATATTTATGTATTTTACTATAACCTGCAAAATATAAGTTGTTGGTACAACCTGTATCAATAACTTATCAAAAAGCATTTAAAAAATGTTGTTAAATGCTATTATTTTTGAAAATAATTTGCTAATATTAATTTTATTTATTTAAGCAATGTTCAAATAAATACAAAAAGTAAATATAACAATTTGGTTTTCATGAAAATTAAGTACTTTGCGACCGACCACTAGGCGACTAACTGAAATTACCTTAGTCGGCTGTAGCATATTGATGGGTTTATAATAGATATAAAAATGCCAATGCGTATGCAACTGAACATGAACAATGAAAACAAAAGAACGCATTCTGAAATCAGCAAAGTCAAGGAACTATACTATCTTCGTTTAATTCTTCAGGTCATTGCTTGGAATCTGAATCATGCTTTCGATTGAAAATTTCAACTACATTAAGACCAGATTACCATCTTACGTACGTTCATTTAAATATTTTAAGTTTATATTTTATATTAGGAAAATTTATTAGTATTTCCACCACCAATGTTATGAGTACAATAAATATAGCTATTCGCAGAGTTGATTAATAAAGAACTTCCAACTTACAACTAACTGTTCCGTATTATTTCTTGTAGTTGACTAATTTTTTTCCGATCTCTATGAGAAGTGTTTTATATCAGGTAAGTCTTGGACTACCTTTCGTTTACCTCTTGGGGACTTAATTCTAGTACTATAAAAGGTTTGGTCTTTTAAAACGCATTAAGTACTCTTCACTTCTTTGGTTAATTATCCAATTGTGAATTGTTGAAATAAATATTAATTTTTTATATATTAATATAATTTTATATCACATATTTGGAACATTTATGACGTCATAAGTTTCTAAAATCTCGTTTCTCATTCTTGTCTCTACTGGGCTCAGTTTACGTAATTTTTTTGTGGATATATCAAGCGGTGTTAAGAATTTTATTGGTGAACCGGATTGCTACTAAAAAAAATTATATAAAAATATTAACCTAATACCATAAAAAATAATTAAGAAAACATTTTTAATACGGGAAAATAATACTATATTTTTTTTAAATATATGCATTATTATATTACTGATAAAAAAAAAAGAAAAAAAATTACAGAACACATCATTCGTATTTTTCATCCGTCTGCAATCCCAAAAAAATATGCAATGTGTCCATTAATGAAGTCAGCTTTTGGGTGCACTTAAATTGTTTCCGTCTTCAGGTTTAGAACTTCTATGAAGGAATTGATTTAAGTAACGAGAGCCTCCGCTCTCCGCCAAAGAGTCTACTGCTTTATACTCTTCATGGAATAATTTTTTAGGTTGCCCCTCAACAGTTGCTAACTTATAGTTGCTTAGCAATTCATATGAATGCCAGTATTCGCCTACTAGAATTAGGTTTAAGTATTGCAACGGTGTTTGTGGTAGTTTTGTTCCAGTAGTTCTTTCCACTAATGCGTTCCGGTATCTTGCTGCGTTTGTAGATTTCAAAAGAACTGCCTCCGGTACGCACTGTTTGTTATATAGCTTTTGTAAGAAACTTAACCCTCCGAATGACATGATTCAGGAATTTCTTTAAAAATTTAGTCTGATGAAAGGCCTAAAGTTTTGTAGTATAATTTATATGATTTTAGATGATTTTTATTTATGTTAGTTGAAATTCTCTGAATTGATATATAATTCAATGTTTACCGATATATTTCGATATAAAATTTTTTTTTTTTTTTGATTGACTGAAACAAGTAATTTTTTAAGTAGTTAATTTTAATATAAAATTTTGCTTATGGTTTTTGTAACTACACAATATTTTTTATTTATTTATTTAATTAAACAAACTGCATTAAGATATTAAACCTCTTTGTGTTAAAGTTTCAAACTATGTACTATATATAATTTTCAAGCCTCTAAAAATGAGACCACAACGGACCAACGGACTTGCATTCATAGAATTATTAATAGTATAAAAATAAAAAATTAATGTGATTTGTGAATTAAATAAATACATTTTTCATGAGATAAATATAAATAATACTATAATGTACTATAACTATAATGTAAGTATGTTATACGTTTAATAATTACTTATTTAAAAAATTAAAATTCTTTATGAAAAAATTATATTGTTTTTTCGAAAGATTTAATAATTTAAGTGCAATTCATGAGTTTTGCAGCGCTCACAAATTTCCATCTGTCAACGTATCAGATACTTTTTTAAAACATAAATGTAATTTAAAATGCTTAATTATAAGTAATGAGAGTAAGTGGAGAGATACGTAAAAGCCATTACGTCAGAAGTCTTTTATGTGCATTTATTATGGCATAATTAAAATACGAATTAATTAATGAAATAATATTTTGTATCGTTTAATTGCAAGCATAAATTAATAACAACGAATAGAGTCGTGAAAATATTTTAAAATTAAATCTATCCAATAATGATGTAGCATATTAATTATTAATAATATTAAATCTGTCCCCTTTGTTGCATTAAATAAATTGACAAGTTTTATTAAATTATTTGTGGGCTTTAGATCATTGCACTTTAAGCGTTGTAAATAGCTTTCCTGCAGAAAATTCAACTCTATAATAACTAAAATATGTGCTAAATGAACTGGAAAGAGCATAAAAATTTTGGTTAGCACCCAAAAAAACACAACAACACCATATTAATAAAAACTTGAGATAATTCTTGAAAGGATTCCGACTTTCCGTATATGGCAGTAAATATAGCTTGGTAAAAGAGTTATTGAGCTTCGAGTTTAAACATTTTTATATGTGAACACCACATACAACAATCAGTGAATATTACTTCTAGTTGAGCTTCTGTGTTTAAGAACAAAAAAACTGCAATAGTATAATTGGCAAATATAATTTTTTAAACTTTAAACCAGGATATCTTGCGAAGTAAATATGGGACAAGTTAAAAAAGTCCACAACACTAATTTCCCGGGATTGCTCATTTCACAACTGATTATAAGGGGATACACCTATTTTGAGCAACTTTTTTCCATTACACTTTTATTCCGATATACATAGATATAGAAGTGCTTAATTTAAAAATCACAAGTTTTTATAGAGGCAATAAATCCGAACCGGTAAAGCTTTAGTGGTGATATTGGATATAATTTTAGTTTCTAGAAAATAAAAATAAATTAACAATAGAAAGTATATTTCTTAACGCAATTACTCCATCCAGCTACTGTATTAAAGGTAGTATATTAATCCAAACATTAATGGATTTAAATACAATTTCACACATTGCCAAAGAAAATTCGTAGGAAGCATACATACATATCTATACTGAGTTTCAAACAAAATATCCTTTAAAAATAGCAAGAAGTGTTATGCGATTTACATTCCAGTCATAAAACCAGTCAATCTACATATGTGAGGCAAATATTTATTAAGGCTTTCCATCAAGTCCATGTGCCAAAATTAACTTGAAAATTTGAAAATCGTTCGTGTTAAATTAGAACTGAGATGTCAGATTTATGTATATATGTTCACAGTTAAAGTGTTACTTTTCCTCAAAAAGTCTGATGGTTAGATATTTGTAAAACCAATTAAACAAAACTACCACCAAAGCTTCCACACCATCCAAATTCGATATTAAAGCCATCCACCAACTGTGGAGATCCATTAGTTTCTGACCCGTTTTTTAGCAAAAAATAATTAAAATAACCAATAAAATAATAACCAATAAATATTCTGCTAAAGAATAAAGAAAAGAATAGCAAACAAAAAGTGACAAAAAAAAAAATTCGATTTTGCTGTCATAATTTAGAGGATCATGCCATAAAAAGAAAAAGCTGAAAGAAACAATGGTTAGCAAAATCAAAAATAACCCACATTTTTTATTTCTTTCTTTTTTTCTTCTTGGTTAGCATCTCGAAGTATCACGCACATTTCCCCATCACTCACTCTTTTTTACATGGGCTTCCGAAAGAATGATAGAAAATGCATTTCAATAAATTTAAGACTATATGTAAAACAAATTATTTGAAAAGATCTTTTTTTTTTTTTAATTTTTAAATAAACTAAAACTGGTGACAACACTTTTTTTTAAATAAAAAAATATTAATATTTTCGCTTTGCTTTCCTACATTTGTAACAGTTAGTGTCAAAAGTATTGATACATCTTCAACCATTTATATCTGTATTGCAATTTCAACTACACATTTTTTATTTCTTCGATAGGTGGAAAGCATCGAAAACTATATTGGAAACGTACTAAAATCACCTCATAGACAAATTTTATTCACCTCATATCAGTAACAATATCAGTAATAGTTATATACGTACAAGTATAAAAATACAACTCTGTGTTTTTATAATTTTTCACGGCTTCTTATTGAGTCATTCCAATTCACTAAATAGTTTGAAAATTTTATTTACTTTTAAATATTTTTATATTATATTATTTATTTAATTAAGACACATTTAATTAATCATTTAATTAAAATGAATAATTACAAGATGTACTGAACAAATTTTTTTTTTTTGGTTTGCTTTGCAATTGTTTTTTTTTCTTCTTTCTTTTGTCTTGCTTTCTTTAATTTTTTACATGTGGTTTTTTTGATCCCATGTCCATCCTTCTAGAAAACAACAAAAAAACTTTATTTTGTATCGTTTCTTTAAGCTATTTCTGACGCCGGAGTTGATCGAAAAGAATAAGCGGACAAATGAAGCAAAACCCCGCGATGTTAAAAAAAAATTTGCGATTATGTTTCTCGCATTTTTCCATTTTTTTTCACTGATTCTTTGCCGATCGAGTGTATAAAGTAGAGCTAAATAAATTTTACAGTTGTGCTCTAAGTAACAAAACGAAAATATCTATTTGCAGTGTTATTTGTTATTACTAAATAAATGTAAGTAATAAAATATAATTTTAAGTGCATATTATATACATATATAGTATATATATAATATGAATAATGTATATAATATGCTGTTACTTCGAAATCTTGTTTTCGTCATAATTCGCGTTGTTGCCAAATTTCCTTCAAATAACTTTCATTGAAGCGGTTTTCACATAATTTTTTTTCCTATAGTTGATATTACCAAGAAAATGCAAGTGAAGTATTGAATTGTAGGAATAAAATTACATATTATATATACATATATGCATATAATTCTATAATTTAAATATTTCCAAAGTAAAAACTAAAAATTAAAACAAATTTGACTGCAAATTGTGTATAGAAGACCACAATGTCAAATATGGGTGCTTCTACAGTGATTGTATTTTAACCATAGATGCAATATATAAACAGACGATATCCTTTACTGTACAATTATTAGTGTGGCTGGAGCCTTTATATAGTCGCTATTTGTGGAAAGGTATAAACATAGTTACTTAAAACGTCAAATAACTGTACATGCTCATTAAACTTAAAATATAGAAAAATTACATACATATACATATGTATGTCAATATATATTTGTTAATATTTATTTAAGAATGTCAGAGGTTCAACTGTACTCAGCATAATGATACTACTAAAGCTAATATCGGAACAATAAATTAGCACTTTTGGCTATATTTTTGAAATAAAAATACAGGACTGGCACATGAATCTGTATTTCTGTTGGAGTTATACTTTTTGCAAATTTTTAAAGTCCATGAAGGTGATAAGCTGCACTATTTGTTAAGAATTGTAAGTGGTTCTAAGACCTATTACCAATCACTATTAGAAACTGTAAAATTACATAGACTGATTTATTTCAACAAGATTGTGTCCAATAGAGACGTGTCGTGCTTTTCTCGTGTTATAAGAATGAGGATGACGATAATAAGAGTGACAATTTCTTACAATACAAGCAGTACGATCATTTCAATAGATACCAAGAACGGCTGGGTCTACGTCTCAGAGCCACTCGTCGAAGACGACCAAGCGCCGTTCAACATCCCACAAAGGGGTCACAGGTCACAAAAGCATATATGTGTTTGTTTGACCCTGGTGGGGTACAACAACAATATCGTTTCAATAAAATGACCACGATGTTGGTATTTATAGCCATACTGCAGTGATCACTGTTCAATTTTAAAATCATTTAAAATTCTATTTGATTGTGTAAGTCAAATAATTGAAAAAATAGCATATATATTAGTAACTAATATCTAATACTAAATAGTTATTTAAAATAAACACTTTGACTGTGAGGATCAACTCAAATGATTGCAGGAATAATTGTAAACATCAAATAGAAATACCAACGAAATTGCTTCAATTAATTTAAAAACATGTTATTTCAATATTAAAGATCTATTTATGGTAGATGTAGAATTACATTATATTTTATTATATGTATTTTTTTATCTTATTTTAGACTAATAATAACTTTTGAATATATGCAATTATTTGTCAGATAAATTGTGCTTATTTTGTTCCAAAGGATAAGTGCATTAAAAACTTTGCGGTCCATGATTTCAAATCAGTTGCAGTTTAATATATACCAGATTCACTGATTTGAGGAAACAGCTGCTCTACGTGTTATACCAATTCAACTAGAAAAGAAAATCAAGGAATACATCTCTGTACGTATATCATAACTTATCTTTTTTCTTCTTTTTTTGCTATTAATATTATCTATGTGGTTTATAAATTTTATAAATTTTTTACTATTAATTACTGTAGAACTTTTCCCATTAAGCTTGTTTTCTTAAACAGATCATATGTTTTTCTCTTCTGTTGCATATATCAAATTATCTATCTGTTAAGGGATTCCAAATTGATATCAGTATTACAAGATTGACAGTCAACTGCCTGCAGTGGTACGCACTACTAGAAATATATGGTTTAATTTCTTTCTATTGCAATCGTCTATTTTTCAGACTAAATATTTTACAAAAATTTAGAGGGTTTCGAATAGCAAAGAATGAAAGAACGAACACAACAATTTTAGTTAATTTATTGAAATTTGGCTGATCATACAACGCTGTTTCGAGTGTTGCCAAGTGCTCATCATCAATTGTCTTAGAAACTAGTCAGATTTCTTAATTAGTTTATAATCCGTATATATTGAGTTCTAGCGTAATAGTTCTTAATAAAAACCATTGCTTTTAATGGAAAATCGCAACAACATTAAATTTTATTAGTTTTAATTAAGTGAGTTTTTGGTTGACCATATTTTCTATTAAAAATGCTTTTCTGATATATTTTATATGAGCAAAACTATTGGCTTTGGCTGTTAACATATCAAGTGCCTTAAATCAAGTGTGGTTTATATTATTTTATATATAATTGGTTTTGTATACAGTATAGGCAAGAATGTGAAAGCAGCCGTATTCGGAATAAAATATAATTAAGTACATGTCAATAATGATATTTTTGCGCCATTAAAAAGTCATTGTGGCGATTTATTGAATTTACGGAATTTTGTCAGAAATTAAGTTTACTTATGAGTATTTTCCGGACACGAATGTGGGTGTGCGTGCATGTCCTGCACGGATTGCGTTTTTTTTAATTCAGAATTATGCGCTCAACTTATCCTTAATGTATATTTGCGCTTTATTAACAACTTATGCATGTTATTTTATTTATTATTTTTCCCCGTCGGTCAGTCAGTATTATCGTTAAAACATTTTATTAACAAACTTTATAATAATAAAATTATTTTATTATGCTGCTGATTGTTGACCACGAAAATTTATAAATAGTGACAGAATATATTAAATCCTGAATCCTGTTGGTTGCTCTCATACGCGAAGCTCTGACCCATTAAAATCATATTTATTGAATTTTGTTATTTCTGTAAACAAAAAGTTTTAATAATTAAAATCCCATACGACAAGTGGTAATTTATCAAATTTGTAGGGATTTTAAAATTAAAATGTTTAAAATGTGTATGAAGAAGTCATGTTTCATGTAACTTTTCAGTTACTTCACCACATCAACAATTATGTTATATGAAGTGCTAGATAATTTTTTGTGACACGAGTATAAATTAAGTTTAATTAAATCTTACTAATATCTATTTTATTTTTATCAAAAAACTAACATTTTTCAAAATTGTAGTTAGTATAATCCATGATTACAAAATAAATCTTTTACATATAATATAAAACCCATATATGTTAGTTTAATCCAAAAATTAAATATTTTTATTAAGTAAATTAAATTAGTAAATTAAATATACTACATATATCTAGAAACTAACACACTGCAGGAAAGCTATTCAGACCATTTAGTTTATAGATTTAAAAATGCTTAAATAAAGTAAGGTAAGAAAGAAACAAAGCATATAAAAATAGTGACCTCTCCGAAAAATTTAGGACTAGCACGAGATTAAAACAGGTGAACGTTTTATTGTGTTTGTTGCAGGGTTCGTATTTGATTACACATGAGCAGCTCAGGCTCATGAGCAAGAGCCAATTCTTATGTGAGCCCAAAATTGGCTCATATTGAAGAGCTGCTCACCAGCGTGAGCCTTCAAGTTGCTCATATTGAAGAGCTGCTTATGAGGCCTCACGAGCCGAGATCTCACCTGTTTAATAAAAAGCGATTTATTAGTTTATTTGCTTTATTAATTTTTATAAACGTTACATGTGATATAATTTGAAATTAACTTAGATTATTATTATTTATATTAACAATGAAGATGAAGATTATCAGTTTTCCCTAAAGATGACTATCGAAGATAGTCGAAATATCGGAAGAATTATTTTTAAAAAAGTATAAATGATTTTTAAATATAAATAATAAATTAGTGTCTTATTTATTTCTATTTAAATTTGACCAATTAGCCCGATAACAAGTTATTATAATATTAACTATGAAACAATAATTTGAATTTGAAAAACAAATTTATAAAATATTATTATTTTCCATAAATAAACAATACAAATATATTTATTGTTTATTTTAAGAACTTTTATTATTTCCATATTATAGTTAGGTTAAGATTATTAATATTTTAAATATTTTATAATGACATGTTTTCACAAAAAAAAAATAATAAAATCTTAAATTGGGCGCATGAGATCTCATGAGCCGCAGCTCATACTCTTGCTCACGAGCGTGAGCCCATTTATAACTTATTGGCGGCTCTTGCTCGTGAGTGTGAGCTCTTTAGTTGGGCTCGCTCGTGAGCGTGAGCCATCGTATAAAAAGAGTTTTTTGCCAGCTCATGAGCCGTGAGCCAAAATGAGCCGCTCATGGGTACGCAGATACGAACTCTGGTTTGTTGTCTAATACACAATCGCATTCGTCATCAAAAAACTTTCAATTTTACTTTATTAATAACAAAAATTACGTTTTTAATTCTTATGTCGTAAAAAGTATCTACTGTTATCTTTAAATCACAACATTCCTTCCACCTTTGAAGAACATTGAAGCATGAAAATGTTAAGTCTAATATCCTTAAGTTCGAATTGAGTTTGCATATTTAATGTGTTTAGTTATATCATGTGGTGTGTCTAACATTAGTTAAATTGTTAGTTATACATTTATTTTAAAATATCTCAGAATCTAATTATTTCACATTTGATTTCCTTTTAATGTTATCAGATATCTTTCTATCTTACAATCTGGAAATGACTGGAAACGTCAGATACTTTTCTCCCGAAAGTTCTGATGATGAAGAGTTTATCATTAAGACTAACAATTGGTGCAACAAATTGTTTAATCGCGCAAAAACCACTTCTTATCAAATATGTGATATATGTGATGATGGACCATATCCTACCGAAAAGGATGAGTTGGTTGCTATACGCCCTTGTGATAAAGCCACTGAGGGAGAAATCGTACGTCAAGAAAACGCCAACTACGAAAAATATCGAGAGAGACATGAGGAGTTACAAAATATCGGATATTCATCTAATCGAACAAAAAGGTTGGGATTCTGATGTTTAAACTATTATAATTTGTAAGCTAAATAAATAAATAATTAAATAAATATTACCTATGCTTTATATATTCCTTATATTTCTTATATTTTACATTTATGAGTCTTAATTTACATTTTAACATTTTTCTTTGCTTTTTCTTACTTAAAACTATTAAAATTTGTAAATACTAAATCAGTATGTCTTATAAAATTACGCAGAACAATATATAGAATGCAGTTGAGAATACGCGAAGAGAAACATATGCCAAAAACATACCATATTCTGTTATATATTAAGTACATTTTCTTCTATTAGATCACAAAATCGTTTTTGATATAATATATCTATAATATATCTATAAGTCACACATTAATTTTTTTTAAGGTCCTTTCTTCTCCTCGAATTGCCTCAAGCATAATTCAGTCTTTGTTCTAAATTATCTTTTTGTTTAAGTTTATTTTAGTAAAGAAGTAAATAAGTTATTTTTCATTGTCGTTAATGTTAATTAATGAAAATTAACAAATAAATCTTCTTAGCAAAAGCTTGTTGCTTTACTTTAATGAGCATAAGCAGATTTAAGACTTTTAAAGTTTGAAAACAACTTAAAAAGGAGCTCAAAGGAAATACTTAAACACACTTATTTCTTTAAAGATAGCAAGTTTATCATAACCATATCATAACTAAAATATCCTTGAAAGTTGCGTTAAATTAACAGAATAAATCTGGAAACTTGAGATGAGTTTGATTTTACTTAAAGTTAAATGTACTTTGCATATTTGTTGATAATACAAAATATTGCTATTTTATACCTAAAATATTTATGCTGTATCTTAAAATTTTGTTTGAGAACTTAAAAAGCGCATAAATAATAGAACAATTTAATTTAGAACGATTTGAAGTTGGTTTTAACTACTTTATTGTTCTTATTTTTATATATTTTTCTAGTTATTTGTGTCATGTATGTATATTATTGTACGTACCAGGCATCAGTCAGCAGGCACCAGGCAGCAGGCAGTAATCGGTAGTGAGTTGTGAGTAGTCTTTTGTGGGACAGATACAAAAGTAGAGCACAACTTTTCGGAATGATAATTTAAATAAATTGTATTTAATGTTATGAAAATAAATCTCTTAAAATACGCTGAACCTGCTGCTCAACACGCTCTGAGGCAGGCGTACAATTGAAAATAAGACAAATGCTTGCATTAGTGTAAGTCACTCTTTTATTTGAGATTTTTCAAAGAATCTGCTTTCTATTAATTTTTTTCTATTTATTTATTTTTTTATTTTTTTTTTCTGTCTATGAACATTTTTTACTTTTCCTGTTTTTTTTTGTCAGCAAAAAGCATATAAATGCAGACAGACAAACGATTGAACAGAAGAGGCAGACAAAATATGTAGATAGTAGATACGTAGATACTTAGATACATTTGTGCATGCAAATAGCTGTAATAGAAATGATAGGACTAACAGTGAGACTAGCAGTGAAACAAAGATACAGAGATACATAATTTTTTATGCTTCACTTTGGTTGATTATCATTAATTTCAATCTGTCAAAGTGTCAGAAGTGCACATACGTGTTAGTGGCAGCAGCTGTCATGCTCTGTATTTGTATCGAGTAAAAAAAGGAGCGCAGATATAGATACAGTGTGCATTACTTCCACTTCATTTTGTTATTTTTCTGTTTTTTTTTTTTTTTTGTTCTTGTACTTTCATTATTATTTATATTATTTTGAACTGTGTTTGTTCAATTCCAGATACTTGTACGTTCATACAATTTTGCATTTACATTATTCATGACGAATTTAAATGACACTTTTATATATTTCATATTGTTAAACATAAAAATCTTTATTTGCTTTTATCGTTGCTCTGATTTTTTTATTGAAACATGCCAGAAATTTTGCATAAAAATATTTTCATATGATCTACGATTTATACTAAAATAGCTAATAGCTAATAGCTAATACAAGTAATGAAATGCAGACAGAATTCAATTTTTTATTAAATAATTACACTAGTATATGAACAAAATCAAACATTATAATATATATCATTTATATCAATAAATATAAGAACTAAGGATCGGTTAAGACAACAAGAGTTACGACAGTAGATCATCTGAGACACGGAACTTAGTATTTCTCACGTTATTATAATGTTAATAATAATAATTTTACATTTTAGACGCAACTATACTTTGGATTTAAAAGGCGCAAATCATCCACACTTTCTCTCAGAGAGACAAATTTACCCATTATGAAACCCTTAAAGTTGTCAGGAGAAGGCGAGTTATATTAACCATTGTTCGCAAAATGACTCTGTGTTATGCTTGTTCAATTATTTGCTTTTCAAGACTAAGTTAAGGAAATGCGAAGAATGTGCTTCTACTTACACTGTCAAGTCAACAAGGAAACGGTCCTTTGCAGATTAGAGCCACTTTCTCTACAATTCAGGCCAGAGACATAAAAATTGATTAACAGATTTCACTTGCTCCTCAACATGGCAATCCCTACATAGTCCCTACACAGCATAAGTGTAAAAGTACAGTGTTCCGTTTATATTCCAGTAAGCATATGAACTATTGAGATCTTTCGTTTTAATTCTATTTAATCTATGCCAACAGAACTATAGAAAATTATACCACTATACTACTGGTCAGTAGTATAAGAATAAATGTTCAAACTAAACCACTTTTAAGGACTATAATTTGTTATATGAAGATTCTCAAATAACAGCTCTTATTATAATAGGCAATCATATCCGCACTAAATAGCGAAATTATAAAGGTAAATCAAAAGGTTTTAGAAAATTTCAATTATACTTTGCATTCAAAATAAGTTATCTTCAGAAACTTTCAATTCATTATCAACAACCCTTGAACCCGATTTTCATTCTCATAAAGAAGCATAGATAAGGTGTTAATAATAACACGAGTTTAAAAAAAATTTTGAATAGAATTTTTTGGTTAGAAATATATGACATCGAAATATGTTTAAGGGAACCTGGACTTACATACTATCGAACAGTTGAACGAATTGAGGGGTCTCTAAACTGTAATGATTACTTCGAATATTTCGAAAATAAATTGATTAATTAAATTGTACCAATATGTTAGGAAATATTATTACTGTTTTATTAAAATAGTTAGTCTTTACAAGACATGAATCCTACGAAGATGTATGGTCTTTTAGTCAAAAGAGGGACAAGCATATCCTTGATTGATCTTGAAATCTTCTCTCAAAAATCCGGTTATATTATGAGAAAAAATGTAAAAATTATAAATGATGCTTAGATAAATTTTACTTTCATTTTGGCAATGAAGCCGCATCCCTTGCAAGTGCACAACAAATGTATAGCTATAGGGGGCAGGGATAAAAGGGTGTGAGGGAGGTACAAAATCAGTTGTAGTATTAGAAATATTGTGTTGTGTGAAAATTAATTAAAATTTGTAATATGTCAGATGTATGAGAAGAATATTTTAGAAGACTATAGAACCATTTACAAAAACAGACTAAAATTTTTTTTTTATTATTACAGACGTATTATTGTTAAAGTCATAATATAAATAGTGAACATCGTTCAACCACAAGAATTAAATAAGTTTGTCTGTAAGTGGAGTATTGTCATTTTTATTGTATATTATAGTAATAAAGAGGTTTCTCAGAAGTGTTAACTGAATAAGTTTTAGCACTCAAAACTATGCAGATGACTATGCAGCCATAAAATATTTACGTATATATGATCAGAAAAGGCCATTCCTTCAGGGAATGAAATAATAATGAAATTCTGTGACACAAAATGAAGAACCATTTTCGGTTACAGCTTCAAACGTAATACTGCCATGTAACTGCAAGCTGCTTTTCTAATTTAAAATAATTTTTGAATTGCTATTGTTCACTTGCCCAACCAAGTACCGGTTTTTTTATGCTTCTGCTAATATTTACAAATTTTTGAAATAAATTAATTAAAATTCACTTTCTCCTAAAATTGTAACATTTTTTTAAACTAATAATTCAAAAAATAAAAATTCCCACATAAGCCAGCAAACAGAGCAGATGCTGGTTCTTAACATGGTGTACTGAGCTTCATTTTAATTAAATTAATTTCTTCATACGGATGACAATCTCTTAACTGCAACTAGTATTATAAGATGCAAACCTGCAAACCTGCAAACCAAACATTGGACAGTATCACTGCAAGCACGTTGGTTAGTTATCTTGTGGTGCTTACTTGGGTTTAATGTAGTTGCCATGATATGTCATCTCCACATAGATATTTAATTCAATCTTTTGGTATAAAATTGAATAACAGCAATGCTATTTGTTGCTTATTTACTTTTGCGAAAATACTTTGTCTCAGATATGTTGCAGCAGCTACCAGCATTTGCATATGAGTACTTGCATGGCGGCATGAGCGAAGCTAGCACCGCACAGTGGTCCGCACATATAATTTATTTGTTAAAATGCAATAATTGTTATAACACAAAAGATTGTTTTATAAATCATAAAAGTTTTGCAACTTGCTAAAAGCTTTTACAACTTCTATAGGATATATTGCTACATCGACCATATTCTTCAGACCTGGCTCCTGTAAATAATAAATTGTTTTCACTTCTATAGTAAAGTAAAACCTCTACTTCAAATACAAGTACATCGGGTATGGCTTTGGTTAGTTTTTTGCCAGCAAAGATCAGAAGTCTTATAAGTGTTTGGAATCACGTCAATTAGTTGTCAATTAGTTGATTAGGTGATTAATACTGTAACCTGAGAGAATCTGGGGAATTCCATGCATCGGGACTCAGGTCATATATTATGATAACCATAGTTGTCTTAACGAACTCTTATGACTTAAAGTGTAAGCACAGTGTAAGTGGTTGGTTATGTTTTGTTTCATATGCTATTAGAGGTAATCACTTGATCCCAAAGTTGTACAAACCCGCAGCTATTCAGTTATGCGCTGCCATAAAAAATGTACTTAGACGTTTAAAGGTCTATTTCAAAGAAACGGCAAATATTGGTATAGTACCTTAACATATAATATCTCTTCAGCCCAATGCAAGAAGTTTTCTTGAGACTGTGTTGGTTGGATTTCTGTTCTGTGAGCAGCTCTGAAGCTCACCATACAACTCATTAACGAGCAATATACTTTGTTCAGCACTTCTAAACTGATTTTAACAGACTTTAAGCTCAGTAAGCACACCTAGGTGTTTGATAAAAATTGTCATAAAAGTTTTGCGATTTAAGTTTAAGAATTCAAATTTCAAACCACAGTGTCGACACCTTTAATAGAAGAGATATCACCCAAGGCAACAGGATATTACCAAAGCACGACGCTTACTTAAAATGAAAATGAAAATTTACTTAACCAACCAATAGCAAATATGAGTGCGTGAAAGTATCGAGCGTACGTACTGCAATGCAGTACGTAATACTCTGTATTGACTTCATAATAAACTTCATGTGCACGTCAGTATCTGAAACTGTTTGAAGTGCAAGTGCAAGCTCAAATGTTTTCAAAGTTACTTAAGCCGAAAATGCACAATGCATGCTCAAAATTCTATTTAAAGTTATTCAATTTTTTATTTATTTTTTTATGCAAAATCAATTTTAAGATTAAACTGTTATAAAGAAGTTTTTGATATATGGAATTTTAAATGCTGTTATTGATATTGAGAAAAATTTTAAGAGATTATAATAAAACTTAACAAAAAATTTATTGACGGAATTTATTAAAACAAACAACTACAGCATCGTTTGAAATTATCTTAAATCTGGAAAATAGATTAGATGGAATAGCAAAACAATGTTATGATAGGAATTATGAAGCAGCATCTATAATAAACAAGGACTCAATCAAAGTTAATAAAGTAAGGACGGAAGTGCAAGGCGCGATAAACTGTAAATTACCCTACAGTGCCAGGAAAAGCCAGGTAAGAAACAAGATGTAAGCAATTGAAGGCAGTACTTTTTCAAATATTTTTTATTAGCAACTTAATTCCAATGTATTCCAACACTAACAGTCACAACTTTGCAACACTGTCCTGAAGCTACTAAATATAATGAGATGAAACATATCATTAAAAATAGATCAAGAAGATTCCTAAGGAAAAGAAACAGCAACTGAACTGCCGACGGTTTGAAATTGACGAATTAAGGTTAGAGTTACAAGTGACGAAAAATTTGTGTTCTATTTTCAAACAATCAAAGATCTATCAAACGAACACCTTTTTAGTCTATATAAACAAAATTTGGAATATTATTTACATAAATAATAGCAATAATATTTTTTTTAATAATAATCTCTTATATAAAAACAATATTTCTTTAATGTCCATCCATCTTCCAACAATTCACTAACAAGAAGTTCAATATATACGAGTACCTCCAACAGAAGTAACTGATTACTTTAGCTTATTTCCCGTTAAATTTTTAGCCACCCTCTTTACTTCGTGAACAAAAGAGGTTTCCTTCATTTTTACTTTGTTGTAATAAGGTGTGAAAACTTACATTGAGGTTAAGCATTGTATATTAGGATAGGTTAAGTTAGAGTGATAATCTTGTGCACCCTAGCTCATAGAAGCAAAAATAATGACTCGTTGTAATACCACAGATGAGACAGTTTATAAGATAGATAGTTATAATATAGTTTGTAAGACAATTCCCAAACATTCCTTTGAACATCCTTTCGAAAAAGCACGATTTCTCCATTTAAATGAAAAGTTACTAAATAGACAAGATTAAAAATTTCACTATGATTCTTATTTTAAAGGATGGCAGGTCTATCAGGTCAGCTTTAAAAAGGGTCCCAAAGATTTTGAGTCTCCCCCTAACCAATAATGCACACTGATACTTGAGATGGAGTATAGTTTTCTCCTCGTGCACAAAACCACGATTGCAACAAAAGTCGTTAAAGGATAGAACAAGTGTTACTGTATATCTTTCTAATATGCATAAGTCTGCCACTAATACCTTAGTACTGATTTGAATCGGCTTTAGTTCAAAAATCTGAATAGGATGAATTTAGTGTAATTCGGACCATATGAATCTTGGGACCTGAAAACGATTTTCAGCTACACCGGTTTACCATATCTTTATCTTACGCCGCATCATTCGCCCATTGTTTATTTCTCATTGAGCAAATGTTGTCATGGTTTTATGTGCTTGGTTTTTAAGTCATGTGTTTGATGGGATCAGAGTACTATTATCTATTATGAATTGAGTAAAAGCTGTGCAGACAACAATTGAGTCGTTTGAGGAGAGCTATGAACAAAAAGACACGAACCAGACACGAACCCACGAACAGGTAATTGCAGTTCACTTGCTAAACTCAAGCCCATATCTAATGTATGTAATCTTTATTGTTTTTCATACAAACTAAAAGGTTTATAAAGTTTTTATATTATTAAGTCGCATAAAATCTTGTAATGACACAAATCGTAGGCAAACAATTTATAATCCAACTCATTAGATGCACTTTTTAATGGGGATGGGCGGACATAAATTGTTTGTTGCTGCCTGCAATGCCATACTTTAAAGAAATTTAATTAAAAATTGTAAATTAAATTAAATGTGCAGAAATGGTGTCGGGGAAAGGCAGTACATTGGGATTTGAGCAGAACGCGCATTAAGGACGACAATGAACGCGGGTATAAATTTGAAACAATTTAATTTAATCATTTTAATTTCTCTCATGTTGCGCTGCTGGCTGTCGACTGCCAGAGATGTGTCGAGCCCGCTCAAGTACTTGCAGTACAAATTGCGCGGATATTTGCATAAATATTGTAAATTTGTTTTCATTTTTGACAAAATCTATACAAACTGCATAGCTTCACACTTCACTTAAAGTCGAGTATTTTGAATATTAACCAAAATTTCGAAACATGCAATTTAAACAGCAAATAATATATTCCCGTTGAAAATAATGTATTTTGTTTATTTAATTTAACAAATAATCACATATGTGCAATGCACAAAATGCAGATGCTGAGTTGTGTCAGAGTTTGGGTATCAGACTAGCATTTTATCTTTACGGAGTAGCACTGCAAATACTAGTGCTGTTCGTATTATTCGGATATTTTAAATACCGAAGTTATACGATTATCCGATTATTCGATTAATCGATTAATAGGATAGCAACGAAGTCTCCGGCTTTGAAAATAAAATCGAATTTTTTGAAAATCCGGAGTCTTCGAATATCCGGATTTGCGATTATTATTCGGTGTGAAATTATTCGGAGGCTGCGAGAGTAAGAGTTGAAGGGAAAGCACCAAATGTAAATGAATGTGCAACATACAAAATATTTTAAGTATGATAGAATCTTTTGTTGTTTGTACGATTTTGTGTATTTAGTATATCAATGTATATAAATACCTCGGTATATTAATTACGTATAAACTCTCTTACAATAAACATTTGACCTCTAAACTTTCATTAGGTAAAAGTGCAATTAACTCCACGTGGGCAGAACACTTATCTAATCCTTAAATAACTTTCTAATCCTTAAACAACTTTCTAATCTAATAATAGCTTCAATTATACCCTACGGTGCCCAAGTTTGGAGTTACAAACACGATGATCAAGTGTAAAAACTCTTTAGTTTTTTTTTATAAAAAAGATACTATTTCTTTGCGCTAGCACTACAAACTATATGCTCCACTTAAAAACGGGTTTACCAACGCAGTATATAGACACAGTGAAAACATGTTTCAGCTAAGTAAGAAAAAGTCTTAATCTCCCTCCACAAGGCTTTCTTCAATACCAGCTGAACTTACAATTGACAAAGTCATATATTGGGCCAAAGATTGGGAACATATAGAACTGGGTCTTTCAATAACCAGTATTCGGAGTATGGATTTTAAATTACTACACAATATTATAACTTTATACAAACGATTTCTTTGTCGCAAATGCTAGGACGGATCTAATGACTTCTGTGCAAAGAAAAAGTTAAGGTCTTATTATATGGTAACAATACTAATAACCTTATACAGGTTATTTATCAAAAGTGTATTAAGTTACAGAAGAATATTATTAAGAATAATTTATATGTTAAATTTATTTAATTTTTTTTTAAATGTAAAAAAATATTTTCAGTCCAAAATTGAACTTTAAAATATTGAATTCTTTGAAATATTTTCATATAACATTGAACATTGCCATATAATGTATTCAAAAATAGTATACACTACTGAACTATTGAACTGCAGTTGTTTTTTAAATATTTTTTTCAAAAAACGTGTTTAGGTAGGTAGGTAGGTTAGATAGGTACTTAGCCATAACATCTCGGTATTTTTCCGAACGAAACAAATTATATAGACTTGTTAGATACAAGTCTAGTTTAATGTACACATATTTTTAATAAAGTTAATAATCTCGATGGCACTTGAAATTGATTCTAATGAACCAGCAGTAGATTTTCTTTATTCTTGATTTCTTAACCTTCTTTATTGTTGAATAATGGTATGGTTAGGCTAAAAATTTTTTGGAATAATACACGTATCAACTTTATCATGGGTAAAAGTTTTTTGACACATTTTTTTAAAAGAATTCAGTTAATTATTTTTTATTTAGATAAAATAAATAAATTTTTTACAATTAAATTGCAGTTAATTAACTTTTGTTTCTTTAACAATGTGTCCTATTCGATTTATAAAATAAAAACGTATTATTTATTCTCCCTTTTTGTTAAAAATGATCTTTAACTAAATGTGTATATTTATTTAAAAAAATTATTTTTATCTATATGGCTCTATATTTTCTAAATATTTTACTAATAAACAAAAGTTCTACTCTCACATTGCCAGAAAAAAAATTTGTTCATTTATTTTCCTTTACTTAGGGAAACTTTTTCTATTCCGTTAAATTACACAAAATAAGTTTTGAACTGAATGTGAACTGCTCTTGGCACTTAAAATATGTCACGACTTCATGTTGCATACCAACTACTGTGATAAAATTAGTTTCTGCGCAACAAATCTCAAGAAGAAGCTATTTATTTCTCTCCCCTTCTACCCCTTCTAACCGTTGACCAAACTAACATTTAAGACTTGAATTAAGGTTATTGGGCATGTAAGAACCCATTACCATACACTTCGAACGAGTGTACTCCCTTCATTACTCTTTTCTGTGATAATTCATTTTATTATTTTCATTATCATCACTTTGCTTAAAGGACGACATATGTAGACAGGATAAATAATTATGTACGTGCACTTGATACCTGCCTCTAATAGGTCCTTTCTGGTCATTAGACTCATTAGAAGTTGGATGGACGAATATGCAATAAAACGAAATAAATCATGACGGATTGGTACTAAGTTACCAAGTAAAATAAACTTCATAGATGGAAAAATAAGAGATTAGATGAATGTTAAAGTGTTCTTTACGTACATAAATGGTCATATGATAGTTTGCTCCTTAGTAGGATTTTAACAAAAACCAATAAAATAAGCTTTAGTGGTTAATCATTTAATTGTTCTTCAAAGTTCCATTGAAACTAAAATTTAAATCGAAATGCAATTAATTCAAAATGAAGTAGACAAGGCGGAGGTAAAACGTATTCATATACAATGAATGTTAACATTTATTTAAGGGTTTCTGTCATCAGCAGTGTCCATCATCCAGAAATCATAACCGCATACGAATCTATAACATATCTTAAAGGTAAAGGTATTGCATACGGACGGACACTTAAAACTCGACGTATATATAACTTTCTCATATGGTAATATACACAAAAAGTATTTAGAATGAATACTTTGCTTCTCGTATAATTTTTAATTTAAATCACGTTCTCATATTGATTTCAAAAAATTATTTGCTTTTTGAAAATT
This sequence comes from Teleopsis dalmanni, assembly GCF_002237135.1. Classification (NCBI taxonomy): domain Eukaryota; kingdom Metazoa; phylum Arthropoda; class Insecta; order Diptera; family Diopsidae; genus Teleopsis; species Teleopsis dalmanni. The sequence goes on from NC_051848.1 coordinate 7,680,635, forward strand.
TCATATTATCATTTCATATTTTTTTTACATAGAGTTAACTACAAAATTCGTTTCATTAAAACTTTGTTTAAAAATTTTTAATTCTATCAAAGCATTGGTAACGAATATGAAAACCAGGGGAAGCAATAATAGTTTCTTAACCTTTCTACAGCAGTTCAGGAGCTGGAATTCGCACCTAACGCTAGTTCAAACTGCTAGGATTGGTCGCGCTACCTGGGACTCTTTGACTGCCCAAGAAAAATTGGTTTACCGTATCGTCGACGAGAGTCCCGGGAACGCAGGTGCGGATTGCGGCCCCTGTAAGAAAACAACAAAAAAGGCCGCCTGCGCGAAAAAGAAGAAAAAGGGCTGTGGACAGAAAAAGAAAACAAATGCGGGTCGTAAAGGGAAGAAGCGTAAGCCAAAGCGCAAGGTCTGCGTGAAGCGCAAGGTTTGCACGACGCGCAAGAAAATCTGCTGATAACAATCAACAATTAATACTGGAAGTAAAAGTAAATATTATTTAAAGTAAATTAGTCATTTTGACAGCTATGCTTACTAAGTTTTATTTACTAACTATACAGGAAATGGTGGAAAATAAGATCTAATGCTTCCAGTCTGTACCACCACCACCACCACCAGCACCACCACTAAAAATCGTAGGAGTGCTTTTTTTGTATTAGATTATATTGATAAATTGATCATTTTGTATAAACTGTTTGCAGCACATATCTTGATGCTACATATTCACCATTTACCAGGCAAAAGCTAAATAACTCTCAAGGTAATAATTCAGATTTAACGTACTAAGCAAAAAATTTAATTTAGATATGATTTAGGTGGATGATAGCTAAATGTGTAACGTGCAACCTAAAGGATCCTTATTTTTATGTGCCAGCCAAAAACCAAAAAGTATGTTTTCTCAAGATAAGTTAAGAATGTAAAAATCATTTTTAATATATTTTTTTTTTCATATATGTTAAGACATTTCCTCAAACATTGTAAGATAGAAGTACCCAAAATATTTATTTCAAGAAAAAAAATGTTTAATTAAAATAAAATGTAAATTTAATGTTTAAATATATTTTGATGTAAATTGATCAAAACTTAATTAAATAGGTTAACTTGTGATTTCAGGTCCCCTTATAAAACATTGTATGGAGCCACAATGTTTTGGACAACAAAACCTTATAAGAAAAAAAAAACCACAACGAAACGAAACGAAAAATTTATTTTTTATATTAATTTTTGTAATTAATAAGCCAAAATAAGTAAATAATAATTAATGAGCCGTAACGTGAACATTTGTCAGTAAAAATCAATAAAATATTCCCCCAACAAACCTTTTGAGTTTCATTTTAAACTCTAGCAAAATTAATTTTGTATTTAGATACTTAACCTAATTCTAATACACGTATATGATGACATGATATGATATGACATGATGATCGTTATTTTCAAAATTCATGGACGTTCAATAACCTATGCGATAACGGCGAAATCCGAAAACGAAAATAAGTCAAATCGTAAGTGGTTGATATTATAGTGTTTCTCAAACTGGAAACTACGATGGGTTAAATGTATAAAACCAAAGTAGATGAAGTGAACGGAATAAAAATTACTATTAAATAAGATTAACACAATATTAAATGTATTCTTTATTTTGTAAAAATAACATTTTATGTTGTATACACATTTGTCTATGGTGGATGAATCTTATGGGATTGCATAAAACCTTCGACTGATGATGTGAGCGAGCATCACTTTGCTGAAGTCCAAAATGTCATGATCGTACAGCGAATATTAAGCACCATATAAATATATATGCAGAAATCAACACGATAGAATGGATCCCGAATTTTTACTGAAGTTCAAGAACACTGAGCAGATCTTAACTGCTGAATAGTATACGGAAATGTATTTACCTTTGTGGGCAAAAAATTTTTTTGGAAAAAGAATCACAGCTATACATAAGAGCAAGCACAAGCGATTTCTACAAGCGCCATTATCCTCAAACCTGGCTTAGTCTAATTTATATTGTTTTCTGAAATAAAAAAAAAATTAAAAGAACTGGTCTTTAAGAGCGACTATTCTAGAAAGTGGACCTATGTGATTGTGATTAAAGCTATAAATTATAACTTAAGCAAACTTTTAAAAGTCCCCTCATATATATTATAGTTTTAATCCAATATATGCAGTATACAACAAAAATGTTTATAATAATAATATATTGTATCTTAGTGTGCCTTGCAGTTTTAAATATACTATTAATTGAATACATTTTTCATTATTAAAAAAAATATCTAAAGAAACGAATCAAAATTTCTCTCTTAAAAAAAATAAAAGAAAAGTCAAATTTTTATTTTTTTGGAAATTTTAAATTTTGATTAAATTTTAATAACACATTATTAATAGGTCTGTATATACACCTATAATGGCAGACGACCTAAGCGAGGAAAACGTTTCGCATTTGAGACAAATGTTCGCTGCTGCCGATAAAGATAAGGACGGCTATATTTCAACCAATGAATTCTTTACAATCACGCGTTTAGTATATCAACGCATAAATCAACATATAACAGATGCTGAAATGCAAGCGTTGATTGATGAGTTTGGCGCGGAAGATAAAGATAAAATTGATTTCGCTAGTTTTGTTAAGATTATTGGACCCAAGTTGTTCACGGATGAATGTTCGAACGAAGATTTGAGAGAAGTTTTTCGTTGCATTGACACGGATAATGACGGTTTTATAACAGCTGAAGAACTGAAACAAATAATATTGGAAACTGGTGAGACTTGTACTGATGAAGAAATTGCTGTCCTTATGCAAATAGTCGATTCAGATGGTGACGGCCGTATAAATGTTAATGAATTTATTGCAATTTGGAGCTTAAAAACTGAATAAACAATTGTTTTATAAGTTTACGAAAAACGAGCTTTATCTACTCGTTTGTTTGAGGATTCGCAAATTTTTATTGTTACATTTAAGTTCTGGAATAAAAATTAGAATTCGTTAAAAATATTCTTATTGCGTTAAGAACTTAATTCAATTTATTTTTTACTGTAAGAATGAAAACTCAATTTACCGATGGGCTTATAGTACACATTCAGGTAAATGCTATAAGGCAATCTGTTCTGTTTTATCGCCAAGTCAGTCTCTCGGTTTCAAGCTTCACAAATGCTTGACAAATTTCGTAGACATCTATTATAAAACGATGAACGGTAATAGCATATATGATGATATTAATAAGATTCTCTTGTCTGCTTAACGTACTTATTACGACTTTAGCAAGATATTCAAAAACAAACTGCTCTCCAAGAGGCATTAATCTTATATTAGACAAAATGGTTAGTTATACGGGAAAGCAGATAGTGTAATTCAAATTTGATATCTTAATTAAAATAAGCAAGACATATACTCAGAGCGATATGACGAATATATTCAACAAAATACTGAAAATGTGATAGTGGAGAACAAGAAACGAGAAGAACTACGAGCAAGATGAAAGGACAATATAGCAGATAATGGACCAAACAATTTAACAAACCCAACGATTGGGCAACAGCAGGAGACAAAAGTAATTGGAGGAGAGTGCGTAAGAGGGTTAAGGTCCGATAAGGGTTCTTGTAATCACTAATAATGTTAAACTTACTATTATTGCAATTGATGAGAAGAAAAAAAAAATATCTGCAGAATGTATATCATTACCGACCGAGAATATTGCTTAAAATTGCTATAATTTATAAAATGGTTTTACCTTGGGTTTTAAACAATATTTATTAATAAAAAAATTAAGATATCAAAATATAGTGTTAAGGTACACAAAGCTTATATTGCATTTCAGAAATGGATATATTTTAGTTTGAGTTTTATAAACTAATTTCACTTTATTATGTGTGTCGTTTTATATAAAATGTTATGGTCAGTTTGCAGATACAAACACTGCTTTTAAACACTCAAGTAGTGAGGTTAATTAAATGTTTTAATTAAACTCGTTGAGAAAAAAAAGAGTTTTTATTAAAAAACTTCAAAAAATATGCAAAATGCTGCAATATATAGATTATTATCCTTGCAAACCAATAAGGACAACAATCGTCAGTTCAACTTTTCTTTATAATTATTCAAATTTTATTTTCGCTGACATTAACATCGAAGAATGTTCATTATTGAAAAAATAAAAATTTAAATATTTTCATTTTAACAGAGAATGCTTTTTAAAATTTTTGACGTTAAATAATTTTCTTTTTTTTTATTTCGAATAAATTTCATCAAAGAAAATTTCCACCAAATTTTCCGTATTTATTAGACTGGGTAAGTGCCACTAAAAATAGTTTTTATGGTAATTATTAAATGAATTATAACTATATTATATAATCTTATATTATCTTATATATATAAGATACCATATAATTGAAAATTAGTTCGTGGTCGTGGTAAAAAGAAGTTGTCCCACCTATTTTAGTTATATTTAATGTTGTTACGTTTCCTAAATTGAATCTCTCTTCCAGACGCCCTAAGGAAGATTATAATAGATTTTATGAGTGTCTTCTTGTGCCTTGAAAAGGATTATTCTCAAGAATTGCTGTCATTGCAATATGTTTTATAAAGCTAAACTAAAAAGTTTTATCAAAAAAATTCGCTTTTGAAAAACCTTCTGTAGTGCCATTATATACGATACAATACGATTCTGAGATATAGTATATGCTTTTACAGGTTTTCCTATCAAAACGCCTGTACTTTCTTTTTATTTTTGTCCGAACCTAGAACCTTACCTCTTTAAAAGAATACACTTTGTCGCTTTGAAGTCAACTTCCCTGTTTAAATAGACTACTGTAAAGTTTTGCGTGATGTTATATGTTTTTGCCCATCAATGAAAGCAAGCATTCCTGTGAATTTCAACGAAAGTGAAACTAATTGAATTTCATGTGCTTATCAAGAATTAATGTTTTGCGTAAAAAATCATCATCGTGATTAAGAAAAGGACTTGACGAACACTATGTTGACCTGCTCCATCAACTTTAATGGTTAAAAATGGTTCAATATGTTCCGTTGTAGTCGTATCAGCACAAGTAATCATGTTAGAAATCTTCGATCGAAATCTAAAATACTGCTAGACGCTCAACTAATGAGGGATTGCTTGGGTGTGGGCATCTCAACCTCATATGAGCGGGAATATCACATTTTATATAAATATATAGAATTAAATTCAATACACAAAAGTTCAATGTAACGCATTTTCACTTTTCACCAAAAACGCAACTGTGTGACTTCAATCGAATATTAAGCCATGTTTAACAGTTGGGAATATGTATTCATCACAACACACCAAAGGGCCCAATGGGCAGTCAAAACAATGGACAACTCCAGATGAAGGTCAATCAAAGAATGTGGAGATGAAGAATCATGCGACAATTTTGATATGCAAGCGGTAACATTTATAGCGATTACTTTGAAAATGATAAAACGGTTGCCGACAAATGTTATTCAGAGCTGATGTACAGTTTTGACATCGATTAGAAACAAAAAAGGACTGCATTTGAGAAAATTTTCTGCGACTATTTTATGTTTCTGATCCCAAAGATGCTCTTGGAAACATATAAAGCGATTATTTATACTGAAATCTGTTTACAAATTCAGTTCCATATGATAAAAAATAAATATACAATATTTATTTATTAAAAATAAATTAATTTCAATAACTACAATTTCATAAATAAAAAAAAAAAAATTAATGACTAAAATATTTTAAAATTACAGGTTTTCAATCTCACAATCTAAATTCTGCTCCCCCAAATTCGCCTATGAAGTATACTTAGCAATAGCCTTTATTTTCCATAAATTGTTACAAAAACATAACACAGTATTTTGTATGATTCAATAAAAATCATTATACAATAAACTGTTCCGACAATATGGAAAATACGAAGAATACAGAAGCAGAAGAGGCCATGTCCGCAGCACCATCACGTGCAAATACGCGTCTTCAAAGGAAGTATAAGAAGTGGTACGACACTACCAAAGTTAAGGTGGTCGATGCTTTGAAGAAGAAACTTCGTCATCCTCATGGCGACTGTGTATTACAGCTCTTAGAGGACGATGTGGAAATAAAGGAATCATTCGCTGCCGTCACAGAGGAAGTACTTGAAACACTTAGCCTGAGAAAAGAAGTGAGCGCGGCTATAAAAGCAATGGAGCAGAGTGAACACAAATTGAAGCGGGAAATGTTCTCATAACTGTTCAGATGTGGTTGCGAATTAAAATTGTAAGTCAGTTATTTAACATATTTCAATACTTATTATTTTCGATTTTTTTTTTATTTAAATATTTTTCTATTTAGCATATAAAACATCTATTTTGCGTTCACGTTCCTGTTCTAGGCTTCTACGCTTGTTTAAGTTTCGTGTTGATGTCGTTAAATTGCGAACAAAATAAACAAAATGACAAATGGATGTCGGGCCATGCTATACATATTCTTCAGCATTAATTTCAACTTGACATTCTCAACAATGGAAAAAACTAATGCAATAACATATTTCATATTATTCTCATTTGTTTTGAAATTTGATTTCAGTCAATGTATTTTAAAATTAACCAAAGCTACAGTATAAAACATGTGATATAGACTCGCTATTTCAAAATAATATATATCTTTTTTCATTTTAACCGTTCTTTTTTTTCTCTCTCTCTCTTGATTAAGGAATTCAATATTATTTACAACAAAAACTTATATTGTTTATATTACTTTATATCATATATCATATTATTATATTTTATATAATAATATTGTATTACTATTAATAATCATTTCATAAAGTATAAGAAGTACAAGTATAAGTAAGTTATTTAGGCTATATTTCTAGTGATTTGAAAAGCCTCCAAATTCACTCTTGAACAAATTTCTGCTCTTTTTTATGTTATCTCACTATGTTCTTCACCATGTTATCTTCTCTCCTGACAACAAAAGATAATAAAAAAAACTATATATCACTTTTACGATCGATTTTGATATGTGCAGCTGTTACCCAAAAGGTGTTATTTGTAAGGTGTTTAGAATACGTTAGAGTCTGCCCTGTTTCAATAGTTAATGTTATATCGAAACTTTCAAAATTGTTGTGCTTCAACGCAATCATATAGTATTCCACTTCGTCACATAATTCCTTTCATACATTCTGATTTGTAATTATCCAATAGTATTATTAGCTTTATTTTTACTTCATATTAAATTTGTTCTATTACAAATTCAATAACAATTATATTATACATATCAAGCTTACAGCTATGGCATTTTAGCCGTCTGCCGGAATTATCCAATATAAATTGAAATTTGACCTGATTGAAATTTTTACCTAAGGTGAGTATTTAAAATTGAATTTCTACTTTTTGCAACGAAATGTCATAATTTTATTTAATGTTAAATATTTTCACACAATATATTTTTTCTTCAGTTGAAGACTGGATGAAATCAGCGTAATGAGTCAGTTGAATATTGTGCCTAAATCCAATTGTTTAAGAATTTATAGAGAAGAGAACCAGTCACAGTACCTTCGATTTCTTAGTTTTCTTAAAACTTTTAAAGGGATCAAATAGAGAGGTAAAGAGCAAATACTCTAACATACTCTAACAATCTCAATCAGTTTCTTGCAAATGCAGTTTCTAAAATATATTGACATGTTGGGTCTATAATGAAACCTACCGCGACGTTGTAGAGTCCGCCTATGTTATGCGCTATAATAACCCACCGATTAGTACTCTGAGATTATTTCTTTTTATAGAAAGACAAGACAAGGGAATCTTCAACAGTTTACTATCGTCAAACGCACAAGTTTTTTTCAAAAATGTTTAAAAAATAATGGATTTATCATGTATAACAAAATTTTTTGAAATATGCATCTACCTTATATAACGAGGTTTTTCTGTAGTATCTTGTGTTGTAGATTCCATTCCATTAGGAATCAATTTTTCAAATTAGACTTCCTAAAAGAAAATTTAGAAAATTATATATTTTGCAAAATGACAGAATGATTGAATCTGCCTGAATTAGCTCTTTTTATTCCACAAGTTTGGATATTTCCAGTAGAAGTTTGGTTGCTTTGGAAACAGATAAATGAATTTAGGTTATCTTTTTTCAAGTAGTTTTTAAAACTATTTTGTATTTGAAGTTTAGTTTCGAGACAATAGTATTCGTATTGATATGATTCTGTTTTTAATATTTGCAATACATACAATTAATACTTGTGGTACTTAAAATGTAATGACACTTTTTTCTTTTTTGCTTTCGAATGGGAAATATGCATTGATATCTTGCATATTTACCAGAGGCAATGATGTTGTTGTATAATTTTAGACTAGATTTGAATGAAGTTCTTATGGACTTCACTGTTGCCTACTTACCATGAAGTTTTCAGAAATAATTCAATATTTTAGTAGGTATAAGATTATTGAGTTGAATAAATAAAAAAGTTTATTATGTACAATATACATATAATTCTAAGAGGATGTAGTATAAACTGAAGAATATTTTCTGTAGTGCACTAAATTTATTATAATAAACATTATTCCTTTATTTCTCTTTAAATACGGATATGTGAGATCATCACAAAAAATTTTAATTTTGATAAAATTAAAAAAAAAAATACTTATTAAAATGTATTTAAATCATATTTAATGTTTACAAATTTCTATGTGACATAAAGTATTTGATTGGATTATTTTGTAATTTTTATGCCTCAATATATCTCATCGCATTTCATGTTTTAACTGCCCTTATCCATATGGATTTTATCATATGTTAAATTTGCGAATCACCTGTTGAATTTATTCCGCTGGAAGTTTGCACATTTTCTACATCTTGTATTATACAATAACGATATAATAGAAATCTAACACACCAACGAAATTCCTTATGACCAGTTGCACTCTTATCTAGCCCTAATAAGACCTAACAAGCGATACCAATAAGAGCTACATATCAAAGGCTGGAATGGTAACAAACAAAATACTAAATCGTGCTTAGTTCTTACTTTAAGCTACTTTAAAGAATTGTCATTTTATCCTGAGAATGAAGCTCAGCAAAACCGTAAAAGTATGTGACATTTTTTTTGGCATTCAAGTGTATCTGCCCTTTTATTGCTTTCGAACTATGTACCACCAGCTTTGTGTCATTTATGTGAACTTTCCAGGCAATCCATTGTTTGTTAGAGAAGAAACCGCTGATTCCACAAATTATTACGCAAATGTATCTATAAATACACAAACGAATCGCAAAATACTTGTACAACTTCACTTTGCTCGTTCGCTGGCAATAAAAAGAAAACATAAAATTTTGATTGGATCAAACATTTTTTATAGCTAATAACTTTGTTTGCACATTTCCTGTCAGTTGTCGGTCTTTTTCTTCATGTGCAAAAAACATAAACGCAAAAATAAATATTTTCTTCTATTATTTGTATCTTTGTTGTTTGTATCCAGCAATAGACATCCCAACAACGCTTCAATAAATATACAATTTTTTTTTGTTTGTTTGTCATCCGCTCCGCGCTGTGCGCTTCACGTACTCGTCCTGTTAGTAAATAGCGAAAAAGTATCTATACTCGTCACTGACACGTACTCGCGTACAAAATGCATCTTACTTATCAGAGATTTCGCTGGGTGTTTGTGTTGTCTATTGGCTATGGATACGTCTATTTGCGCTACAATTTAAGCCATTGTATGCCAAATGTTTATCATATTTGTATCTTGATTGTGGTTATTTGTCCATGCTCTTCGTCCTTGTTGCCATTTCAGTTGTCGTACGGCCTTCGTATGGTGTGTTTTTATTGTTCACTGAGGCAGGCAAATAAATTTTATCTGCATGTGGAAATTATGTGAAAAATTACACTCATTAAGTGATTTTTTTGTTCTACTCTTGTTGTTGCCGTAATAAAATTTAGCTAACAAGTGTATGTTTGCATAAACTGTGCATAAATATTTGCACAACATACACATCAAATTATATCGAATAATATAAATTATTTAAATTTATGCATGAGCAATTATTTGCCGTCAGTACGTTTTTACTACGAGTATCTCAATGAAGGATTTTTTATTAATCGCCGGAAAATCGTTATATTCGGAATAGCTATTGAAATATTTATGACAAAAACAGAATATCAAATATGAAGACTTCATCAATGGAAATGCAACAACTATTGACCTCAAATAAAGGGCACACACATGAGACAGTAGTAACTATTGATGATAGTGATGACATAGTCGATTGGTTAATTGGTTGCAGTGGCATGCCATTAGATAACTTCCATGTACCTCAATTAGCAATTTTTCGCTGTTTTGCTACCACATTCCTCGCCAGAACCCTTGTATAGAATAAATAAAACCCTTGTATAAATCCATTCCATCGAATTAAGATAACTTAATAGATCTTTCGCCTTCACCGATGAACAGTCTGATAAACTATCAAAGCAGTTACTTTCTAAGAACCTACATCTTCTGGACGCCATAGCCGGGCATTCTAAAGAAAATGTATTAAGTATTATACATAATACATTGAAATGAGTAAGGATTAAGGTTAAAAAACAAAAATAAGAAAGGAGTAGCAGATCTGTAGCCAGAAGTTCACTTTAGCAATCACCTTCATTATATATTAAAATAAATATTTTTAAATATAGTCATTCGATTTCTTTCGGAGCTTGGTGAAACTGAAACCTCTTCCAGACTACTTGTCTGAGTAGAGTAGTAAGCTTTCAGTAGAGTAGTAAGCTTTCAGTAGATTAGTAAGTTGATTTTTTTTTTGTTGTAATAATAGTTTTATATTATACTTTGTACTTATATCACTATCTAATCTCAGAGTAATCACTAACCGCACGGGACGGTACGCAGATCTTAGATCAACCATTGAATAATCACAAAGATTATCAGAAATACTCAAATTAGTCAGTGAGATGGGCGAGACGCTGCAGAACCCCTATCATAGCTATCATAGAGTAAAAGTGCCCAGATGCACTAATTCGGAAAAGGTTTAACATAACATCTCCTAAGTATATTTATAAAGATAAAAGTATTTATGTAATAATAATAATGAACGAAATGAGAAATATAGTAACAGCATGTATTAAAGTAAAGTGACATATGAAAACTTGAAAGCCAATCAAATTTACTATGACCCACTTAAAGCTACCTCCTTAAAATTATTTAAAATATTATACTAAATAGCACTTGCTTAAAGTACTGCAATCTCATAACTTCAACACAATAACACGCACATATATGCATTTAATATTATTATTATTCTTTATTCTTAGGACGCACTATATTTCATAAAAATACACAATAAACTTATGTCTATATTAAAGGCGAAGAGAAATATTTTTATTTCTTTATGCCGTCCTTCCTTGCTGCATTTTAACGAGTTCAACAAATATGCACCTGGCAAGGAAGCAGGATCCCAGCGACTGCCTTTATGCATAGCACAAACGAGCATAAGAAGCTGCAAGTGGTTTAAGATGCTTGTACGAGTTTTGCGTCTTACATGCACTTATGTCGTGCAATCTGCAGTTTACTTAAATGATGCAACTTGTTAGATTGTTGCATACACAATATATAACTATTTTGTATAAATTATGTTGCTGCTACCTTCATATTTTCGCAGTTCGCAGTTGCAGTTAGCTGCTTGGCAATCCTGCTGCCAGCAGGGACGAGAACAAAAGGTATTGTTGGCAACTTTGCATATCTCAAAAATACAAAAGACTTCAGTTGCTCTACAAAATTTCTAATAACATAAATATTAAATTTTGTATAGTCTTTAAGTATGCAGAGAACTAATTTCTACTACAAGCAATATGTTTAGGAAACTTTATTATAATAAAGTCGATAAATTTTTTAAAGACACGTGTGTTACGAGTATGCATGGCATCACTTGTTTAAATTGAAACTCATTTCAAACATAAAAGAAAAGTAATTGTGTCTAATAATGCTTTTGTAAGTATTAAAACTTTATATTTAATAAAATCTAAGTAAGTACGTTTTAAAGACGATATTACATGTACCACTAAATCCTTTTCATGTCAAAAAGTATATTGAGCCATAAACATGAGTTGAGAACAATATGAACGCACTTGATTTCACAGTGAAACAAATTCTCTCAACAAAGAAAAAATTGTTATTTGCATATTTCACTGAAGGGCTTCCAACTGGAATTGCGGGACTACAGTGCGTATGAGTGTTTAATTAAAATTTGTGCATTAATGTGAAAACAAAAATGGTTATGATTTTATAAAAAATTTGGTCAATAAAAGTACATATAAAACTATCATAATTGCCGAATCCCTTCAAGTAAAAAAATATAATTTAAATATTTATATAAAAAAAATAGGGACTAAAAAAAGGACCACAAACTGTAAACTCATATCCGCTCAAGTTATTTTTTTTTTTTTTTTGGGTTTTTGGTCAAAATGTTTTGTTTAAAGCTTGATTAGTATGGAGGTGGGGAGCGGTAGTGAGGTCACAAATATTTTTGTAAAGCAGAAGCTTCATACAATCAAAGTAATGACATATATAAATTCTTCAGTTTTTCTAATATAAACAAAAAATCCCTAAAAGGTGATAAAATTTGCTGTTCAATTAATCGAAAGTTGGGCGGTAATGGGTTAATTGAATTAAGGGTTTTTGGGTGAACAGTTCTTAAAATAATATTTATGAATTTTATGACACATAGTTTTTGTTGGATAGACTTTTTTAACACCATGTAATATTGAGTTGCAGGGTGTCATCAAAGGATTTCAGTTGAATACTGAAAAAAATCATCTTTAAGTTTAACTAAAACTTTTGGACTTAAAAGAAAGTTATAATCTAATGTGAAGAGACATCATATGCTTTAAGAACCCGAATCTCATTTAACTTCATTAAAGTAAAATCAAAGTATTGCCTTGTTTTACTTTTTTTAATTTTAATTTCATTTAGTTTCATTGAAAACCCACATGAATGCATTGGAATTTCTTGTAAGGTATCTGCAAAAATAGAGAACAGATCCGCTGCATTAAACATAATCTGTATATAATTCAATTACGTTTAATAATTATAGTATCTTTTTTTGTTGACCTTGCAGTCAGAAATATTTTTTTATAAAAAAATTTTATATATATAATACTTTTGCTTTTAACCACATTTATTCTCTCTCTCTCTTTATTAAAAAATAATTTCTTTTTCTCCTCCAGTAAAAGTTTATTAATGCATAGTATTCAATTATTGTTAAATATCAAGACAACACAAAATGTAAAGAATCGGGCATCAAAAAAACCCTGAATCATGTCTTCTGTTTCTGTCAGATTTTTTCAAAACTCAAAAAAAATTATTTTGAGCGATCTCGTCTCGTTGAATTCACAAATGATACTCACGTTTAAAACAATGAGTACTATCACTAACTTCCTTTAAAGCCTCTTATCTTCTATCGCTACCTATAAGGTGTAAGACCCATAAGGATGATGAGACCTATGATGAGTCTTTATAAGCCAGTAATACTACAATTAAGACAAATTTTGCTGGAAGATGTTACGATGTAAATTCAACTATGTACTAGAACTTTCTGCAGTATATTGTAACTGTCTTTAATGACTCTAATCTGACATCACTATGCAACTATCAAATCTTTATATTAGCTCGGCAAATCGGTATTACCTACCTATACATTTAAACCCTTACAGGATGAGATATTGCGATGTAACACACATTGGCTTTTAAGTCCTTAGGATAATCAATTAAACAACAATTGTTTGACAAAATTCGACTGTATTCATCGATTTAGTCTTCCTTACGAGTACCACAATCATTTTAGCGCTTCTCTAATATTTCGAATATTTTATCGATACCACTCTTGTAGAATGATTCATTTTTAGCCTCAAAATAAGCCTCAATTTCGGCGATGAGTTTTTATATAGTAATCGCCAAATCTGTCGGTCGGCGGTATTTGTACGTCTCGATTTAACAAAAACAGTTGTAACTAAATAAATGTTTTTTCAGATATCATGAAATTTTAAGAGCAATCATTCGTAAAATTTCTAAAATTTACATGGATTTTTATTAGAGGCGCTGCCAGTGTTGTTATTGATCCTACAGATTTATTTGCAACAAACATGGTTAATATTCTTCAAATTCTGAGTTCTTTATCTTCAGCAGTTTTGTGAATTAGTAACATTTTTTTGGTTATTTTATCCAATTTTAAAGTTCGACTTTTTAAGGGTTGAACGTATTTTTAGGATTTCTGTTTTTTCGATAACAGCAGAGAAAAGTCTATAAATATTTGTTTAAAAAAATATCTTTTGTCTTTTGTTTAATAAAGGCTTAATTTCTTATTAGCCCACTGTGAGTACAATGTATTACAAACTCACATCAAACATTTAAGCTGAACATGTGAAAGTAGAGAAGTAAATAAGAATTGGAATGTTTTGGTTTAGTTTTATATCTCGAGGGTTAAGCACAAGTGCAACACAAATATTTAAACAAAATGTTACCGGATAGTACGCGTATTCAACATGGAAAGGATTCATAAACTGAAATAACAGCATCAACAACAAAACAACAACAAAACAACAGCAACAACAATAACAAGAACGGATATAACAGTTTCATTGATTTATAACTTTTTGAAAGTGTGAGTACTGTAAGAGAAATGGTGAGTGGATACATGGGAGCACAACTTGCATTTTTATTGCACATAAGATAGAGATACAAATCCTAGAACTATTACAAAACAAACAAGAAAACAAACAGAATATAGAAAGTAATACAAAAAAAAAAAAAAATTAACCAAACATATTTTCTTAACTTCAAAAGGAAAGCATAGGAGCCACAAAACCGCAAGTTTACTCCTTTTTACCGAGCATTAATTGCAATTTAACACTTGCGTAAGGTAAATAGTGAACGGGCGAAGTTAACAAATTACAACTGTTGTGGGTAAATGGCTGAAGGTGGAGTATGGCGGCTGGGGTCTGGGGGCTGGGAATTATTGCACAATACAACTACTACAACAACAATTGGAACAACAAATTTGTAAAAGTCTGAGAAGGGGTTAAGCATATCGGTGTATTTGCAGAGAAGTTCCAAGACAAAATTTTGTAAGGAATTAGTATCCATGGAATTCGTGGTTTGTTGCAATTACATTTGCTATTGTTTTTAGTGCAATCAAGATACAGAAATACCACACCACAGAAGTACAGAGACGCTTACAACTGAGACATTCTTTTAAACCACATATAAAGTTTCTGCAAAAGTATTTTCCGTAAGCCACATCAATTTATTTATTGTGTTATTTGCTGCATGCAATTGTTGGCAGCAACAAAATTTCTACATAGTTCAAGAGATACAATGCTAAAGAACTAACTAATCAGGTTTATGTTAAAATAGTTGAATAATTTGCGGTAAAATTATTCACATGAAATTACTTTGTAAAATAAATTTGTTTATTTACTACTTTCATGTTTCCAAATTGAAGCACTGA
The DNA here is from genome assembly GCF_002237135.1 of Teleopsis dalmanni. Taxonomy (NCBI): domain Eukaryota; kingdom Metazoa; phylum Arthropoda; class Insecta; order Diptera; family Diopsidae; genus Teleopsis; species Teleopsis dalmanni. The sequence continues at coordinate 7,696,102 of NC_051848.1, forward strand.
CAACTTTTTTTCTATATTGACTTCTTTAAGTTTAAAATCGAAAATTTATTTAAAGATAATTAATTATAAATGTATCAATACTTGCCTCTTTAGAAATAAAAGAAAGTTTTCAGCAAATTGATTTAAATGACCATGAAGACCCAACGTAAATAATTCCGTACGCATTCCGATCACATCTATAATTGTAGGTATTTTTATGTGATCATGTTTTTGATTTTGACACACCCGAGTGTTTTATAAAAACTTTGTTTCGATTTTCTTTGACATTTATTGAACATCTGGTATACACACCAAGCTCCCTAACTTCTAAAGCACTGATATGAAGAAGTCTTCAAGCAGCTTAATACTTTCTACATATATTTATTAAAGACATTCAGATTGTTATCGCCACACTCCGAAGATCTCGTTACAGCGGACAATATTTTGTATAGAAAGATATAAGACTTGAAAGCAATATCTTAGAAGTTTAAGTCATGCAATCAAAAAATAGTAGTGAACAAATACTGTTACAAATTTAAAATAAATCTTATTAATTTTATTATAGAAGTTAAACCATTTTTTTTTTTTTTTTTGATAATCATATATAACTAAAAATATGAAAAAATGATTTACTTCTGATTTTCAGAAAATATAATATATATATAATATTTATCTTATGTTGAGGTTTTTCTGAGTTAGTGCAACTGGGCACATTTATTCTTCCTTAGCTGGAGTTTTTTACAAAGTTCAATCCTTCTCTTTAATTAATTTATATATTCCTCACAACCTTTGTGAATTATTTGCTGACTGATTTAAGATCTGCCTACTGCTCCATGCGGCTAGTGATTGCTCTGAAATTAAATAGTGCTATATAGGGCAGTGTGTCAGTATAGCTTTAGCAGTATAGCTTTATTCTGAAGTATCTTAGTATGTCATTCGTGTGGATATACCATAGCAATTTGAAGAATCTTCGGATTGCCTAACTTTGACCAAATTATTGCTTGCGGATATACCATAAGAGTTGACGGCTTTGCTATACACCACACGTCCGTAAAGAAGTGCCGGTCTGATTATCTGGCTGTAGATCAACCTTCTGTTCTTAGCGCTTATGTTATTGTGTTTAAACAGTGATCGTAAGCACTGCAGTATTTTCGCACAACTACTTCTTTTGTCTTGTATGTGCTTGTTCCAAGTGAACCGCTTATCAAACTTGATACCCGGGTATTTGAGGCTGTCCCCCAATTTATAGCAATGTCACCAACTCTCACTCTCAGTGAATTTTACCTGTGTTTACGAGTTATATATAGGGCCTTAGTTGCAGATATGTATTAATAAACATAAACTTATTTTTTTCAGTAGTTTTGTATGACATCTAGGTAGTTAACCGATTTTATAAAATTATCAACATGACTTACCAGGGTTCAAAAAAAATTTTGTCGAAGTCAATATCGATTAATTTAAAAATTGACAGCTTAATTGCCTACAAGAGTGGTCGATTCTTCTTGTGTTCTATACCCGTTTACATAATATTTAGGCATGTCAGCGGATCCTAACGCGGTAAGCTTCGATCGGAGTTTAGAAAGCTTCTTTTTAAATATAACAATTACCTGCTATTTAAGCAATTCTTTTCTGCATGAACTAGTGTAGTGTGTATGTCGATACTTGTTTTTATTTTTGCATATATCAAAGATTTTTACATTAGATTAAGCATCAAGTAAGAGATGTTCTTGCTCAAACTGGATCATTATTTAACTGGAAATTTAACAGTCCCTTATCACAAATTAATTCAAGTGTTAATCAATATTTCCTTCTCTCTGCGAGACATCTGTTCGACCCTGTCGTTACTTCTGCATTCACCCAAAACTATCACAATAAACGAAGTATCAATTAAAACAAATATTATCGACGTTCATCGACCCTTCTAACTCAAGCCTCTTCAACTTCTATTTTTCAAGCCTCTTTATGCATTGCAACTACGTTCTCTATAGATCCCCACTCACATTTCCATAAAAGATAAATAACTTCTTTGTGCAAAAAGATAATTTCTTGTCCAATTTAGATCTAGATTAAGCCAAATACTGACCTTTTAAATGTAGTAACACAAATTAATCCATATATTTCTCTTATGCAGCCATACTACAGCTCTACATCTCATAACGTTGCCCTATTGTTCCATAACACAAACACATCTGAGTTATGACATTAACACTTTTCTTCGAACTGAAATAACTCTTTAGATATTTTGATATAAAAATAATGTAATTTCTTTTCCGTGTTTTGTTTCTTTGTTCGATAATTAAGTTACCTCAGTGTAAACACCACTGTCCATAAGTCACGACAAAGCAACTACGTTTCTTTTAAAAAATTTATTTTTAATTTCGGGAAACATATTTTGTAACACTTTTTTTTTGTTCTTGGCTTATTCGTAAAATATTTATTTCAGGCTTGTTTTTAATGGTAAAATTCTTTATTATATATTAAATAAAAATTCAATAACTTTTTTTGTCATAAATAGAACTCTTTCGCAGAGTATTTTTATTTTTGGTCCCACGTTCGCTTGTGTTTCTATTGTCGCAGCAAAGAACTGTCGCCCTTCAGTCGCTACTTTGTGGGTTGCATGCGAATTTAAATGCCAAGCAAAGTTAGCCACCAACTAAGCCACGTAACACAGATATAAATCAAGTCAAATCTAAAAATATCCTTTTCTCGTGAACTTAACAGACAAAAATTCTGAAAAATATATAAATTTTATTTTTGCTCATGCAGGACCTCGTATACTTTGACACTGGCGATTCTCGACACTACAACTTGAGGCAGCGTAGCCAAGTAAAACCTTTTCCACTTTTAATTTGTGGAGTTCGGAAAAATTTTATAAAATATTTCTTATTTAATGCACATGTTCGTTTACCAATGACTGTATTGAAATCAATAAAATCTGCAGTTTTTCATAAATTTCAGGAAGTTTTTCTTATAAGAAAACAATCATAAAAGTCGAACAAACGAGAACAACCATTTTTTATACATATTTGTACAGAAGAATGAAAAGGACAACATTTTTTGTCCCTCTTACCGTATAAACTGAATATTTATGTTTTCAATTAGCTACACAAAACCAAGCGTTTTACACCCGCCGATTTAACATGAACTTTTTTTAACAGTGTACTTTTCAACAGACATAACCTATTTATCTTCATAACCTCAAGACAGGACTGTGAACTCCGAATAATTTTATAGAAGCTCGGTTTAGCTGTTCAATATTTTGAACTTTTATTTAAGTTTTAAAACCTTTTCCATTATTCTTAACCAACTCTTCCGCGCAAAATGAGCAAAACTTCTGTTGCTCACTTCATAGTTGGGTCCAACTACATTTAAAAGTCGAAAGTACGGGTTCAGACAAACGATTCTATACAGAATCCGCAAAACTATAATGTCTTGATACGTGGTTTGGTTCAATCTTACTCATACATATATTCATAAATTCAATGGCTTCGGTACAAAATTGATTCGGTACAAAATTGCAATAGTTGGTCTATATTAGAAACAGTTCTGTAGCTAACAGAAGCCACAGTTAATAATAAAAAATATTATGATATAATTATGATGAAAGATATGTAACAATGCGAATGAAAAATCATATATATATATTATATATATTTTATTATGTCTGTTGTCGGCCAGTTACTTAATATTGAATTTTTTTAAAATTTGCCTTTTAAAATAAAGCTTCTTACTGCGCAATATATCGCTTCACATTGGTTCTTTAGATATCGAGTCCTAGAGTCAGTGTAAACTTTTTACACTGATTAGACTAGAAAAAAGTAGATAAATCACTTAGCGGTAAATTTCATAAAAGTAACGCAAATGACAATTAACAAATTATAGTTCTACGATTCTGAGAAATATTATAGAACTCCATGTTGTTTATAACCCAAAAAAAAATCAAGATATTGTATCAATTTTCTGGAATACAAATGTTGTGCATATAGCGAGTATGAATTAGCATACTCGCCTTAAAATTATTTGGTTTTTAATCAAAGTAGGTGAGCTTTAACAATATTTAATTTGATATTGAATCAAATTTTATATATTCTTATATCAAAATTTTCATCTAATAACAACAAAAACTTTCACCATCCAAAACTTTGGCTTCTCCAAATTTTTACGTTTTCAAAATGAGTTATAAACAGAAATTATTCAGCATTGCCGAAGCAGTTAAGGAGATGCATGCTGAAAATCCCGGGGCACGAGGTAAGTACCTTTTCGACATTTTATGCATATTGATATTATAAATTCTGTGTAATTAACTTCTATTTGGCGGTTGGAGTAGTTCTCTTAGGTTTCCTAAGTTTGCTTTCGTTGTTCACAAGTTATTTGGCAAGGATACGACTGTTTTGTATCATTACTTGGAACGCATAGTATATTTAGTGCTTTTGTTTCAAGTTTTTGGTTGATATTAATATTTTAGTTTCTAGTTAAACTCAACAATTAGATTAATGAGGCTTCAGAATTGATTTGTACATCATTGTTTTGTCTGCTAAGCACACCCTTGATTCTTGACCAAACATCCAGCACATATTTAACACCTTTAAACCTAATTGTTTTCTCTTTACTGAGATATCCTTTTACAACGTTAATCGGCGGGCGAGATATGTTCCTTTTCCAACATATCCCCAACCTAATCTGGTTGGGGATTGGGATTGTTATTAAATGCAATAGGAAGACTAATTGTATTTTAATTTATAAGTACAAAACAATTTGGATTCATCAAATTTAATACACCATTTCTTCATTCTAGTCGGCATTTCCCAAAGATTCACTTGTATTATCATAGATCATATTATCATAGTTTCTTGCTAGAGCAGGATTGCGAGAGCAGGATTGCTAGAGCAATCTTCAAGTGTGAAGATTGAACACAATATTCATTCTAGCAACCTTAAACATATTCTATCTGATGACTCTATGAAATTGTATGTATCATCAAAATTTTCATGCAATATTGCATCAAATGTTTTGAAAATCTGCAAGATTTATAGTATTTGCCAAATATAGTTTTTGCCAAATATTGTCATTCTAAAATTTACAAATAAAGTAAGATTCAAACCAGACATATAAATACATATATATTACCCAAGTAGTAAAGCATATAACCAAAATACAGGGTATTAATTTAAACTCATACGAATTTACTTTCGATATAAAAGCTTATTTTGTATATAAATATAGTATGTCTGTTTAAACATAATTTAAATATAATAATTCTTATCTATCTGATTCGTTATCTGGTTCAATTCTACTATATCATATTACTTATTCATAATATTTTTTCTAAAGAGAAACGTAATGTCGAAAACCTAAGTCTCGCAGCGGAAACGGCCAGACGGATGCCTAAAAAAAATGCCGTTCTGATTACTGAAAATCACTTTGATTGGAAAAATCAAAACGATGATCGTTTTAAGAAATTGAGTAAAAATTTAGAAAAATACGCAGTTGACGCAGACAGAAAATCTAGGCAGAAGAACTTGAATGAAGAACCAGCGGTAAAAACGAAATTGCCTAGGAAACCGATAAAAACATCAGATAAGAACTTTTGCGCTACGAGAACAGCTAAACGGACATCTAGAAAAGCTGCAAATGCTGAAACTGAAGAATTGGTAGTTCGTTTAGATGAGAAAAAACCAGTTCCTCATGAGTTACCTCCACCGCACAATTATCCAGAATTCAGAAAAAGAAATGCTGAACTTAGTGCAAACAAAATTAAAAGTGCAAGAGAAGCGAAGGAACTGAAAGTAAGTTTCTAATAAATCTTATATTAAAAATTTTATATGTTAATCAATTAATTTTTTTTTAGAACACAATCTCTAACTAACTTCTGGCAATATAAACACTTAGTAATTAAAATAATCTGTACCACAAACAATAGAGAATAAATTGATAACAATAACAGCTAATAATGATCGACATTGACTTTTTTGGTAAATAGAAGGGAAATTTTATAGCTTAAATTAACATATATTTCTAATCAGATTAACTTTCCGAAAGGGTTGTACGATTCACGTGAATCTTTTTGCCTGTATGTAAATCTATTCATTTATTTCAACTTCAACCGCTCTCTCTTTTTAAATTAATTGAGTAATTCTTGAGAAATTTGTTTTCATATATTATTAGAAGAGGCGATAGAACATCCTGTATTACCTATTCTGTTAAAAATAATTATTTTCCATCTTAATTGCATTCAAGGAAAATAAGGGTTTAGAATTTAAAGTCAACTTCTTTTTCATTATAAAGACTTTCAACTGAAAGTAAATAATATACATAGTTGGCTTCAATATCATCACAATATATCACATTTCTGAGAATATATAGTTCGACTTTTTGGTTAATTATTAAACAGTAACTTTTAAAAATCAGGAACTTTAAAATTTTTCTTTTCTTAATACTGTCACGAACTGGTTACAGCAGAAACCCCTTATCCGTGGTGAACTTCATTCCAGTTATCATCCTTTTTCAAATACTACTTTTTATTATTTTGGTAACTACTAAGCTTTGCAAAACGTATTCGACTCATTCAATTTTTGGTCTAAATTGGGCTCTTCAAAAATAGTTTCTTTCGACCTGATGCATTCATTTTAAAGTTACAACCATTATTCTCTTGTTCTAGAATTATGAGGTTTAATGTGATTTTTATGTGTGTCATCAGTTTTAATCACTTCGGCAACAAAAATATTGCAGTCAATTCATATGATATCAGAACGAATTATATTATAAAGCAAATCTTAACAAAAATCTGGTCCTACTTCGAAGAATAGTAAATACGTTTTAGGTCTATCAATTTGATATTTAGCAGAAAGAAATATAAGGGAAATTATAGTTTGAAGCTATAATGATTCTTAAGGAAGTAGACAACGATAAGGAGAAGGAGAACGATAAGGAGAATGATTGGGATGATAGTAAAATACAGTGCAACTCACTGTTCTGATTGGAATGAACGAATAATAGTATTATAGAAGTAATAAAATACATGCATATAAATCTACATCGCCCGAAGTTCTATCTGCTAATTTCTGGAACAATCAATATTAGTGCCTTAACATGTCTGTGCTGTAAGTAACTCCACATCCTCATAATAAGATGATCTTAATATTCCGGACAATACCTTGGCACTTAACACATCTAGTGTTTGATTTTAGTAGAAATTGATAGATAAAATTTATATAAGTGGTGTTCTCATTTAGTTGGATAGTTCTTGAAATTAATATATTATTTTGTTCATTTAGTTTTAGTAAGATATTTATACAATAATTTTAAAAATTAAGTAAATCAAGAATATAAAGAAAAGTAATATCAATAATTTTGATATAAAATATATATTTTTAATAAAATGTGACACCAATTTTTTGATTTCAGATGAACTACTGAACGGAACTGCCTAATCAAATTAGTCAGGTTATGTTCCTCAGCGATATTGAACTAAATAATCTATTGCACTATAAAATTATGAGAACTTAATTATTTAGTACACTGAAAATATAACTTATCTTAACTCTGTTGATAAGGTTGTATGGACTACTCAGTTAGTCCCCATGTTTACCTTTGAAGTAGCATTAATTTTGTTTCGTATGCGAATACAGCTTACTGCGAAAAAACCATGAGGTAAGACACTTCACCACTGTTTTTTGCATAAAATTTCAAGTGAGTTGCACTATGAGTGTCTTTCTATTATGGACATGCATGACAAATAATGTCATTACCTAATTTGACAAAGGCGAAAAAAATTTCCTCCAAAATTAAAAACCGTTTTGTTTATTTGATGTCTTTTTTTTATTTCCTTAGGCTTTCGTCTTAGTAACGACGAATTTAAGTATACATCAAATACGTTTTCTAGTTTAGCATATAATAAATAATTCTGTATATATATATAATATATCATTATAAAACGATTTTCAATTCAAAAATTTTCAAAAGTTTAGCCCATGTTGTTCTTTTGTCCTCGTCATTTTTAATATATATTAAGGAGTTCCTAAGAGCTCTTAGGAACTTCTCATTACTTAATTTTACTTCGATAAACTCTGTATACTTTATTTTCAATTACTCCAAATTAACAGCAAATTTTTTTTCTAAAATCATCTTCATCTTTGTGAAGGTCGACTACATTCTTTAGAGGATCCAATAAACGTTATGCATGCAGAGTATTTTTATAATTAGAATATTTACAATTTGATTCATAACGAAAAAATTTTTTTGTCCGTATTTGAAGATTTTTGAAAGTTTTGAATGTTTCTTTGCCCATGTTTGAAACATCATACGGATGTTTACTGCCCTGCGACGATTTTCCATTAAAAACAGTTGTGTCGACAGGGAGAATTTTTATTAATTGTGTGTGGTTGCTTGTAAAGGGTTTCACTTTTTTGTATCAGGACAGGCCATCTGAAACAGAAATTGTATAACTGTCCTAGTGGGACGTCCAGTCATTCTGTCCTTCAACAAGTAGGGCATAGTTCCAAACTTTGTGAGCATTCCCACACCACGTATGTCAAGATGCACCCAATCAAGACAAGGCACGAATTCCTATATAACGATAAACACAATAGTATAAATATTTGGGGTATAAAAGTAGATAATAAATAAAAAATTTGCGAAAGAATGAAAATAATATTAAAAAACGCTTACATGCAATATAGCAGCTGCAAGACAGGCAGAAGCCGGGCCTGTTCCATCGTTGCTCACATCGAAGCTCTTGTTATCTGAAAAATATACGTTTTAGTAGAGATCTATAAATATCATATAACCTTTTAAATATACTTGTCACAAGCTTCTTGAAATAGTTCCACAACGGCAAACGCCACATTCTGTCACCTGTTATAGTTCCAGCTTTTTGGAACTGCTTCCAGATGAAATTAGAATTAGTGAACAGCCCAGTTGCTGAGCCACCTAAAGCCTGCCCCACTCCCTTACTTAAAGTGGCTATATCAACAACTAGACGTGGCTTATAAGCAGCCTGCGCGTAAAGAATTGGATCCGCCATAACAACAACACCAGCCTTGTCAGCATCCTATTTGTTAAAACCATAGTTAAGTTATTTAATAGTTTAATTAAGATATGTTCTTTTTAAATATTACGTACACGCATAGATAATGTTTTCCTATTCAGTAATGCGACGACATCACCAGGTTTGGCTGCCATACCGGATGGTGTATTTTCACAAAGTGGTATAACACCCGTAACGTTGATGGGAAGAGACAGGGCTGCTGCGGCTCGGATGGTAGCTACAACAACTGCTGCACCAGCCATCGAACCTCTGTACTCAGCCATACCACGTCTACTACGTAGGCAAAGACCACCACTAAAGTTCAGAATACATAAATTTTGAATAATAATAATACAATACGACTTTACTATGATATTACCTATTAAATGTAATACCTTTACCAAACAATAGTATGGGCTTATCCTCTGGTGATGTGCCGCAATAATTGATTTCTAACAAGACTGGTGGTTCGCAGGAGCCCTTCGCTATCATTAAAAATGAGTTAAGGCGCTGCAGCTCGATCCATTCCATGCTTTGCACATCGACTGTCACACCGCAGGGGCAGAGGGCGTCAACAGCCGACTGTGCAAAGTGCATTGGCGTCATTCGATTTGCTGGTGTGTCGGTAAGGCGGCGAGCCAAGTTCTGTGCTTCTGCCTTAAATAAACCACGAGTCCATGCATCGACATCTGATGAGTCGTATAGGTGTAGAAGTGGCGAAAGTGTGCGATGTTTTTCCAACTTATATTCATTATAGCGGTAAATAGCCAATGAAGCCCCTTCCGCTGCTTGTTCAGGATATTCAAGGTCGTCAATGTATATATGAGAACATCCGTGATATTGTAAGCTACGTGCACCTACACCTGCTGCTATACGAACATTCTCCTAAAAAATTTGTGAAACAAATTACTTCACGTTTTATAATGACAAATTATTATATGGTGTATAACAGCCTAGAAAAACGCGGATTTTTACTACAGATATTACGGAGCTCCATTTGTACTACACTTTAATGTCCATACTTATAAAGTTTGCTGTCCTTGTAGTACAATTTGACATCTACATTTGCTAGGCTTACGTTTATTGTGGTGTCAAAGTCGAAATTTATGTAAATTGTTGTTCCAGAAAACATCAATTATTATTTTAACATCACTCGAACCCACATTCTTCATTCCCTGTTTTTGTTTTTTATTTAGCCAAAGACAACCGGCTATCAGGCTATCAAATAGGTACGAGTTTATAAAGAAATTTTGAAGTGCAATATAAGAAAAATTATATTCACTGAAATGCACCGTGGGAAATTGAAACGCTTATATTTGACTGAGTTTTTGTACCGCAAAGTACTAGAAAAATTTTTGCTCCAAAATAAAATTTGTAAAAAACAATGATAGATATTGGATGGACTCACTTTTATTTCTAAAAAAATTCCATTTGTCTGAGCTAATAAAATGAATTTTAGTAAATTTAAATCTTTGCCTTCGAAAATTGATATTTATGTCAAAAAATTTTGTCATATTGATAAATTTTTTTTTTCACAATAAAAAAATACTTTTATGCCGATTTTTAAAGATATCACTGTTACTCACCATCCCCTCGTCAATTATTTCCATTTCATTAAAGCCAACGTTTTGTTCACCTACACCAACGACTGCAATAGATCTAAATTCTGGATCTATATTATTAAACACTTTTCCTTTACCTACATCACCCGTTATGTTCCATCTTTGCAAATATACAGAAATGGTACGTGTCATTATTTATATATTTTTATATATATATGTATATAATTTTTTATATAGTCAATATTTTACTTACTCTCGCACTAGCTGTACAATTTTACCATTGACCCGATCATTAAACTTCTCGGCAGTAACACTTAACTTAGGTTCCTGCTCACCTTCGCCAGTATATACACCCAAAACTAACCCTTTCTAATTATTTATTCGAAAAAATAATTATAAAATTTTGCAATAATCTTATGTATGGTTCTACTTACAATCATATTATTATCAGTCGATCCAGATGCGAATTTTTTCCACATACAAAGATGTGTCAACTTACAAACGTCTTGTTCCAAAATTTTAGTAATTTGTGGTTTGAGTGGTAAAGCCATTATAGAAAAATATCGAAAATCGTACTTTCAATTGATTTTATAAAATATACTAATCAATTGATCCTATCTACAAAATCTGTAAACGCAAAATGACAAAAATAAAAATTTCTCTTTTTATATTTGATTTAATTTATCGAACAAATTTATTTGAAAATGTCAATGATAACTAAATTCTTTGAAACCTTTTCGTATAGTTAAATTCAGTCGAAATTCATAATCTTAATATAGTGATAAATATATGTTATAATAATAAGTAATATAACAATACATAAATTCAATAATATACTTTATTAATATTGCTATGTAGAATGTTATAAATATATTGTGCCTAAACATGAAGGCGTTTGCTTATTGACGAAAATTATATTTCTTTATTATCTATAATACTTTAAAAATGTCAATATTGAGATTTTTACCAGCTTTTACTGTCTAAATAATTTTTAATAATTTTTTTCATTGGCCGACTTCAAATGTTTGTGGAAAAGGAGAGAGTTGCTAGTGAGTTGATAACTTCAAATATGGACGTAAGCTGAGCTAGCTTACAAAGCAAGAAAGTAGGGTGATTGTTATTAGAAAACTTACTGTAGCTATGGGAGTTATACATTTCACTATATTGCACAAATATGCAGAGTTGAAAAAGTCTTTCACGCTTTAAGTACCATATTTACTGACCTTCACCCAAACATACATTAAGAAACTTAGAACTTAAACTTGTTGGTTTAAGAGAGAAAGAATACTTGTTCGATTTTATTTAATATTTTTCTGCAAAGTCTTTACAAACTAAATTTCAATAACTTCACAGCCTTTATTTAATTTCAAAATAAGCTGAGCATATTGAACCATTGTTTTCAGCCTTTTGACGCATGTAAACATAAATCCTATCCTTAATCCATTTCTTGTCACGTGAGGAATAGATGTTTTTAGTCTTCTGGTTCAAGAGAGCAGTCATTTCGTATAAGCTATCGATATAATTGAAAAGAGCCCTTATATCGTATGTTAGCGTCTTCCTTTTTCGAGAAGACTTATGAAGATGTTTCGCATATACAGTGCATATATCTTCAACACAATCATTAATGCTTTCATAGTCAGAAAAACTGCGGCTACTTTCATCGCTAGTATTTTGAACCAGGAGAATAACGTGAGTCATTGCAGAGTAGTGGAATATTTCTAAGTAAGATATGTGGATCAAATCACCTAAAATGAAAAGAAAAAGATTATTACCTGTTATTAATTAAGTACTTCAAAAAACAGGAGTTGAAATGAGAAATTAAAAAATATACATTAACATAAATATTTTATAACACCCACCTTTTAGCAGTTTAAACTTTTTTAGTTCCCGTACCAAAAAACCTATGGCTGATGACTTTTTATTTCAATTTGAAATGAAAAATTTTGACTTTTATGGATGTTGCATACTTGAAATATAATTAATAATGCCTTGCTTAGTTGTTTATTGTAATAGTTGTACTTAAGCATTGCCAGACCTATTTGATATTATAATATATGAAATGTTACTGAAGCGCAATATTTTGTAAAAAATAAATAAATTTATTTGATTAGCAAAACTATAATAAGAAAAAATTCTATATTACTTTTAAGTGAATTATATTTAATTCATGATTCTACGATTTTTTCTTCACATTTTTCCCCTCTATATATAATAGTAATAATACATTATATTATTTTATTAACGTATTATTACTTCTCTAATAGTTTAATATCTTTCAATATTTTAATCTTGTGAGGTATCACGGAACTACCAAATTGTAAATTTAAGATTTTCATGTGAGTTATTGAAAAATTGATTTAATGAACAATTAAATAATATTTATATTATATTTATGATAAATACAATTTTTTCTAAATAAAGTAATTTAAATGGCAAATGATTTATGAATTACAGCAAATACTCAGGTGACTATGAATATACTCATGTGAGTATGAATGTACTCATGTGGGTATGAATATACTCATGTTAGTAGGAATATACTTATGTGAGTATGAATATACTCATGTGAGTATGCATATGAGTATGAATATACGCATCGAAAATGAATGACTCTATTAGTTGTGGCATTCGTAGAAATTTAATGTGAGCGCTGTTGTTTGCTGAGAAAAATTTTCTGTGTGCTTTTAGTTTGATGCTTTTGGTGTGTGTTGTTGTTGTTAGCATCGTAAATGCATGTATTTTGTTTGTGTTCTTAAATATTATGTGTGCATTAAACTAGAGGTTGTTTACATTGTGACCGAAAAGCTTCCGGAAATTTTAAATAAAACGCAAAATTCTTAATCTTCATCAATATTTATTTTATCTCCTTCAAAATATGCTCCATTAGAAGCGATACACAAATGCCAACGTTTCTTCCAATCATCAAAACATTTTTTATAGGCGCTTTCCGGTATGGCTTTGAGTTCCCTCTGCGAATTCTGTTTTACGTCTTCTATGGATTCAAAACGCGTTCCTCTGAGTGGTAATTTGAGGTTGGGAAACAGGAAAAAGTCACACGGTGCAAGATCAGGTGAATACGGTGGCTGTTCGATGGTATTTATTGAATGTTTGGCCTTAAAATCGTTGATAATGTTGAACAAATTGAGGTGAATCGGAACAAGCCGGGCGTTGACACGTCGCATACACAAATTGTCCACCAAAATCAAACGAGCCATCTCACGACCGATGCCTAGCTCTCGTGCTATCTCTCTAACACTCACATGAGGATTTTTGAACACGATTTCCTTTGCCTTTTCAATGTTTTCGTCGGTGGTAGAGGTCGAAGGTCGTCCAGAACGCGGCATGTCTTCGACGGTCGTACGACAGTCCTGAAAGGCTTTGTACCACTCATAAACTTGAGTTTTCGATAAAACTGATTCCCCATAAGCCTTTTGTAGCATTCGCAACGATTCTGCACACGAAATTTCGTTCGAAAAACAAAATTTGATGCAAACTCTTTGTTCAATATTTTTTTCCATTGTTTTTTTCGCAACGCACTACTGAGGTGAACTGGTTTCAACAGCTGCCGTAAACGAACTGTCCGACAGATCGCGGCTCATTTTTGGGCATAGTAATTAAGGACAGTGCTGCCAAACTACATAAACTTAAAATATCGAAAAATATACAGCGCGCGAATTTTAAATGAGAACCTCCGAAAACCTTTCGGTCACAATGTATACAACGTATACAACCATAGGCAATTTTCTGCCGATTGTGTTGTAATATTCATGAATGAATCATAAATCATTTGTGTGACTTTTGTGTCGAATGTCGGTGTTTATGAGTATCATATGAGCAGAGTATAAGTTATTATAAGTGCTGGCAGCTGTATGTTTGAATCAGGCGGAGTCGCATATACAAAAAAGACAGTCAGAAAGCATATAAATAAAACTCAGTCAATGATTCGAGTATGAGTCGAGTGTTGAGTACTCATTGCAGTTCTCTAAAGCGCGTATTACGCATTAGATTTGGTCATATATCTTGTTTGACGTCGCTTGCTATTATACATTAGACACAGTCGACATAATTTTGAACACGTCCCCATCAAAAACAACAACAAATGTACTACAAAAGAAAATCATATATGCATTTAACCCATGTTTTCGCTTCTATTCCTTACAATAGAATGAAGTTTTGTATGTAAGCAGTTAAAAATCCGATTGTATACGAAAAAACAAACAATTTTGACTAAAAAATTAAAAAATTTTGATTTTCATCCGATTTCTTGTCAGACCATCAAATATTGCTATTACACATCAGATTTAGCACAACAGACAAGTTGTACGACTAAATCTGATGTGTAATACGCGATTAATACCTTCCAAGCTACAACTCATATAATACTGGATGTAAGAAGTTTAATCCTAGCCTTTGTTGAACTTCTGAAAGTTTTTCTTTTTTTTTGGTATGTTTTCTTCTTCGTTGCCTTAATATGTGATAGATTAGTGCTATCAATCGCTCTCTAGCTTTGAAGTTGTTTTATGTATATGAATTGCTATTATTAGGGAATGTGGCATTGCGACTGTCGGGTCTTTTCCCCTAAATATTGTGTGGGGATATTTCTTATACTTTCCAAATAAGTATAATAATAGAAGATTATTCAGAAAGTGCACTATATTTTTTTGAAAATATTGCTATTATATACTCCTTAAGTCTGAAGGGTTTACCATGGTGGGCCTACTTTATAACTAGGTTAAATGAAATTATTTTTTCCTTACTTTATCTTTATTTTTCACTTAAAGTTTTATTTACATAATTTTATTTATTTTCTGTAACGTTTTTTTTTTCTTTTTTGTATTTTTAATTTTTAAATACTATAGTAATTTACCACTTGGGTAAAAAAGATGATGTGAAATTTAATTAAAAGTTTTTTGTGCGTTGCTGTGTAATGTAGAACTCTGTGCAAACAACTTTTGATCTCAATTTGTACATTGCATTTGCGTATTTTGACTTTCTTTGTCATTTCTTCCTGTTGTATCTGCTGCTCTGTAGTATAAATTTTTTATAAGTATTCCCCAAAAAGTCAATGTAATGAAATGTTTCGAAACAGAGCATAAAAACATTAAACAGCATATGATGATGCACATCAGTTTGTACGAGTATTCTGTGCAAGATGAAGGCAAAAAGGCAGTGCGAGATGTGCTATGCCAACGCTGACTACAAGCAATTTAAATATATACGAATACATGTGTAGATATATAATAATATGATCCCTTTTTATATACACACAATTTTTACAAACGAATGCCATATAGCAGCTAGTATTAACATAATAATGTAATTAATTACAAACAAATGCAATGAAATTGCATGCAATTCCATTTTATTTCATTACTATGTATCCTTCTATATTTCACTGCTTCGTGACTTAAAATGTATACTATATACGAGTATATTTTCCAAACCCCCTCCCCCCCAAAAAAAGAAAAAAACACATTTTTGAAAATTCTAAATCAAACATTTCTCTCTGGATAAGAAATTTTAAACTTTGTTGGTATACTGCATCATAAAATATTGAAGGGATATTCGCTGTACACTACCATTTGTTTTATGCCAAAATAGCTTTAAACATAGCATATCAAAAAACGATTTTCCATCAAAGTTTTCACTGTGACATTTTTGGGAAAAAGTTAATAAATCAATTAAAATTTATTTTTGTAAGGATTTTTTGCTGTGCACTATAAAAATCACATGAAATTCTAAAACTTTTATATAACAAATCATAAATCTCTAGCGATAAAGTATACAATGCAAAAACTTTTTGTACAAACAAGATTTTTGTTTTATTAAATGTGACACGCAAATAGCGGAAGTCGAGTTTGTATTAGAACACCCTACGAACCAAACCTCTACACAATATAGACATTGCTTTGCACTAGTTAAGCACCTCGATAATAGATGTAGCAGGATATAAGTTCTGGGCGAAACTATCAAAAGTTGCTTGCCGCTTTCATTGAAGTTTCAATGTTTCTAAGAACAGTACTACAATACTATATATTATATATATATTATATATATATTATATATATATTATATATATATTATATATATATTATATATATAATACATATGTATTATATATATATTATATATATATTATATTGTTGATATGGGATGTGGTACTGAGATCGTCGGGTCTATTGTCCCCTCTTCTGGGCTTAAAGTAAGTCTCGTAAGGTTTGTTGCTTTGATAAAAAGTAGTATAGAACTTACTTTACAGAGTTTTATTACCTCTTCCGTAAGGGTATACATTCCCATACAACGTACTAGCTTCAACCCGAAAGTATTAATCATCTTTTGACTATATTTTTTCCTTCAGATACTTAACATTTATAACTAAACATCGATTGCACTGCATTTGTTTATGGAATTTTCTTTTTATTATTTGCCTTATTTTGGATTTGTAAATAAAAATATTGGAGTTAGTGAAATGGTTAAATATGAAATACTTCGGTAATATCTGAAGTCTACCAAAAAAAATACGAAATATTTAGTAGATTATTGAAGAAATAAAGGCAAAACTGAAGGAAAAATTAAAGACAGAATTGAAGGAAGAATTAAAGAAGGAATTAAAGACAAACTTAAAGAATGAATTAAAGGCAGAAATAAAGTCAGAATTAAGGGATGAATTAAAAGCAGAATTAAAGGAAGAATTGAAGACAGAATTAAAGGAAAAATTGAGGCAGAATTAAAGAAAGAATTAAGGGCATTATTGATGAAGGACGTGGTTGTCTTGTTAATGGTTTAAAAATTTATAATAGTGCTTAAATAAAAGTAGAAGTTTGCTTCTCTCCAAGCTATGTTATCCAAGGTTTTAAGTAGGTAAGGCACTCAGAATAAGAAGAAAAAGAAAGAAGAGGGATTTGTACAAGCAAAGTTTTTCTCCATAAAAAGTAAAGCTTTAATGAAATTGCACTTCATGTCTAAGCTAAAGATGAAGACATTTAGCAGACATCATGAAGGTTATATGCTAATATAACAATAAAAAATATATATGCAATGCAAAATAATTGCTTACTATAGACTGTTTATGGATTTTCCAAAGATATTTTATTTTTTCTACGAAATGAAGTTACAGTACAGTACATACCATCTTTGCTCTTTGCTCTTTTAAGGGCTGATTTTACAGTCATGAAGTATGTGTCAATACTGATTAAAGTGGTGCTAAAGCGATCAATATTGTTGGTTTAATTTATACTAAATTAAAGTCAATTGTGAAATTTAAAATATGATTGGTGATGAAGTCGGACCCTTATATACATAATTCAAACGAATTCATTATCGTTAAACAGACAAATCGTAGCCAGGCGCGAAGTTTCAATTAAAATCCGTAGGTTCCATATTCCTATTTCTTTCTGCATGTGAAAGTTGACAATCGTCAATAAATTTTTCCGTACATTTCCGAGCTTTGGAGTTTAATTTGTGGATTTTTGGTTTTTCGGAGTGGGATACTAACCTTTGTCGAAGCATTATTGCCTTGGTTAATGCTGCATTATATTGTACGTCATGTATTTCGTATAATAAGATCCGAATTTAGTTAGTCGTAGCCTGGGGAAATGAAGCTAAAAGTTCGGATTTCTTTTAGTTCTAGCTTCTATCATGACATGACAAGATTAGCGTAAAACGTGACAAGTATCATATTGCCGATATGTTGTCATAATTTTTTTTGTATGTAGGGTATTTAAAATAAATGTGCGCACTTTTTTTTTAATAAGTTTCCTATTAATAAAGTTTTCATAGCATATGCATATATATTTATATTTACAGATTCAATATTTTAATAGATTCAGCTGACAATATATATACATATATATAAATATTATAATAAATACTTACATATATAAATACTATTAAAATATTAACTCTTCTGTATAATACTTTTAAAATTCAAAAAGTTATGTCACTTGTAAGAATTTATAACATGTTATAATATACATGTTATCATATAATATATGTTTTAATATATTATATGTATTATATATCATATGTATATACATTTGTGTATAAGCAACTATAATATATTATATGTTTTAATATATTATAACATATTTGTGTATAAGCAACAGTTGTGTAAAAAAGTTATTAGTACGAATTAGTACACTCTAATTTATCATTATTAATCTACTAAAGAATGGTAACCTGATGGAATGCTCCAAGTGGATAGACGAATTCATATTAAGTCTGGCGTTCGACAAGGCTGTATCCTTTTACCTATTCTATTTAATATAGTCTTAGATGTGGCTATGTCGGAAGCTATGAGCGCAGATCATAGCATCTCATTCGGCCTCCAAAACAAACTCACCGACCTTGAATATGCGGATGACTTCTGTTTGCTAACACATAACTTTTTCCTGATACAAGTATCGTTAACATCGCAAAGCGTGCACTGGCCGCTGGTCTGTCAATCAATATCAGCAAAAGCAAGTCTTCAATTCAAACTGTCTTGAATTCAAACTGCTCAACGAATTTCCAGCTAGATGGCGCCTACATCGAAGATGTACAAAGTTTGTGGTATCTGGGAAGCTACATTTCGAACAACGGCGGCAGTTGGCAAGACATTCAGCACAGGGTATCGAAAACGACGCAAGCGTTTAGAACCCTTAAGCCAGATTTTGGCTTTAAGCTTTTTTAAGCTTTAACTACGCTGATGCATAACACTCCTAATTTACTCAAAAAATTCATTGTAATATAATTTTTTTTTAATATAAATGCATAAGATTTATTGAACATTGAAGATGAAAAATTTATTTGTTGTTGTTTGTTGTCTAGCCTCACATCACAAAAATAATTATCGGTGATTTCTTTATTTTTGTTGGTATCCCTTCCATTCCAAAGAATCAAGTGGGCACACATTTTTAATGCCTATCCACTGATTTATGCAATGTACATGGTATGCATGATCGCAATTGCTGCTCCAACCAATGTCACAGTCGACGATTTCATCACCATTAATGTTGTTTACGATGCATTTAATGCATTTCGTTTCTAATGGTTCATGGCATATTGCGCAAAACTCTGAGGTGTTAGACCACGCTGCGACTAAATTTACCGACTTCAAAGAAAACATTTGGCCATTGTTGGTCTCACATCCAGAAACGTTTGAATCATTGCTAGACTCCTCATCTGATGACGATGATTCTTCTTCCATATTTGGATTAATCAATGTTTTTTTAATATTTTCCGACATTTTTTATATTTTTCTTTTAAGTTTTTAATACAACTAAAATTTTTTAATATGTCGTCTATCTGAACAGAATGACAAATATAAAAGAGAAATTATAATTCTTGACTCTTCATACACTCAATTACAGCTAGCTATCTTTTTCTTTCAAAATCACTTTTCAATTATTTTGTTTTGAATACGTAACGAATAAAGGATGCATTATGGTGTGAAGACACAATTAGTAGTAGCAGGATGGGTTCACAATTGTGTATTTATTAAACAGTATTTATAAGTAGATGAACCTTACCAGAAATATTGCACAGATTAGACTATATATAAAATTTTCTACTAAAATTTCTGGTATTCTAACATGAGTTCATAGTAAAATTGTGTGACCTTTTGTGCTTAAAATGCTAATAATTTATTTATGTGTGCAATTCTTATTTGTATCAAATGGGCTATATAGGTATCTAGTCACTATGTCATTTGTGACTAAATTATTATAGTCACTATGTCATTTATCCAAAAAATTAGAAATAATCAACTCAATTCTGTTATCTAACTTGAAGATTGAAGAGTGTTTTAAAACTTCGAAAAATTAGCTAAGCACTAATATGCTGTGTTTAGACCATCGTACTTAAATCTTTTTTTTTGGATAATCTCGATATAGGATTTAATGACATTTACCATACAAAAACCATGCGTTACTAGGCGTAATAATTAAACGGATAAGAAAAGCTTAAGTCTACACATACCTTAAACATATGGTTTAAAGATTGTATAATATAATATGATATGTGACATAATATAAGATGATATGTAATTAAATATATGATATAGTATAAAATGTGATATGTAATGCAACATAATATTATATGATATAATACAATATATTATATATAATGATGTGAAATATAATAAAATATGATATACAATACATATATGATTCAATTTGTTACTATGTGGATAAAATTAATAAATATAGACGTATGCTGCTTAGAATCATGCTTGCTATATCTTTCTTAGAAACTGCAAAAACTTAAAGCAATATTGTTGTCTCTTTCCAACTGTATTTATGAGTAAAGATTAAACGCAGTAGTTTACTCACTCCTTTTATGAATACGTAAGGAAGATAAGCGGAAAAACACATTCGCTTTAATTGTGGTTTTTTGAAGTGTAGCAGTATTTGTAGTTTTTTTTTTTTTTGTGAAGAAAATAGGGTTTTTATCCAATATA
Source organism: Teleopsis dalmanni (assembly GCF_002237135.1). Taxonomy (NCBI): domain Eukaryota; kingdom Metazoa; phylum Arthropoda; class Insecta; order Diptera; family Diopsidae; genus Teleopsis; species Teleopsis dalmanni. The sequence goes on from NC_051848.1 coordinate 7,717,106, forward strand.
AATATTTTTTTTTACGTAAAATGAACAAAGCAACAAACAAAAAAATGAATACTGATAAGAAGAAAGCACAAAAACGGTGAAAAAAGTTGCCACGTCAAAGAGAAAGCTTATATTCATCGGTGGATGATACGAGAAAGTTAGTAGAATTAACCTAAATAAATATTATTATATTATTACAATATTACATTTCCGAGAAATGAAATTTTCATTTTCGGCATAACCCGAAAGTATTTCAACAAAGAACTATGATACTAGCCATTAACTGCAAAAACTTAAAGCAATATTGTTGTATCTTTCCAATAGCTATGGTGAAGATCAGGACATTAACAATTTTGGAAAATATAAAAAGTGGGAGTGGCAATGAAATATAAACAGAATATCGTAGATGATTTGAATGCAAATATAAATTGCTCAAAATAAATATTTTTTTTTACGTAAAATGAACAAAGCAACAAACAAAAAAATGAATACTGATAAGAAGAAAGCACAAAAACGGTGAAAAAAGTTGCCACGTCAAAGAGAAAGCTTATATTCATCGGTGGATGATACGAGAAAGTTAGTAGAATTAACCTAAATAAATATTATTATATTATTACAATATTACATTTCCGAGATTTATTCATATTTTGGTGTTAATATCATTTGTTATTATATAGCATGAATTACGAACTATAATTAAAGTTAAAGAATTTGAAATTGATGTGCGCCTGATTACACACCGAGGTACATGTTATTCCAAACATAATACTGTGAAAAAACGAAGTGGCTCATTAACACTGAGGAAACTGAATCAAGGTAATAACATACCGAAGCCATATGTAGTCGCAGATGAACACTGTTATGTTAAGCCTAACTGGAAGGAGGAACAGAAGGAAATAAGGCGCCAAAATTTGAGTTTACGCAGAGAGGATCATATTAATCCTGCTGGCTCAGGTAATTCTCTATAAAGAAACTTAAACAGTAAATAAAAAAATTGTATTATATTTATGTTAAAAATAAAAAATTCACCGGAGTTCTGTAGTATACGTTTCAGTGGATGATCGTGATCAAATTTATACTATGCATTCATATTATGTGTTCTCATCATACATTTTTATTATTTATTTTTATTATATATTTTTATTATATATTTTTATTATATATTTTTATTATATATTTTTATTATATATTTTTATTATATATTTTTATTATATTTTTTATTAATATATTTTTATTATATATTTTTTATTTATATATTTTTATGATATTTTATTATATATTTTTTATTATATATTTATTATATATTTTTATTATATATTTTTATTATAATATTTTAATTATATTTAATTATATATTTATTATTATATTTTTATATGTATTTATTATATGGGTTTTTTTTTATTTTAATATTAATATATTTTATTATATATTTTATTATATATTTTTATTATTTATGTTATATCACATAAACTTTCATTATATATTTTTATCATTTATTTTTATTATATATTTGTATATATATTATATTATATATTTTATATAATACTTTTTATTTATATGTATTTTTATTATATATTTTTATTATATATTTTTATTATATATTTTTATTATATATTTTTATTATATATTTTTATTATATATTTTTATTATATATTTCTATTATATATTTTTATTATTTATTTTTATCGCATACTTTTATTATATATTTTTATTATATATTTTTATTATATATTTTTATTATGTATTATTCTCTTGCTAAACTGTTAATCTCAATTCCCATGTGTTGAAGCAAAGCTTTTTATTCTACATAAAAGTAGCATTAAATATCATTCTGTACATTATTATTTTTAACTTTCATTGTTTTTCTTATAAATATAAGCTATAGTATGATTAAAAAAATTATGTATATTTAATATAACACCAAAGCATGTAACAAATAAACCGTTCAGTAGTCAAAATTAAAAATATATAAAATCTGTTACATTGAAAATATAATATAAATGCAATAATAATATATTACAACAAAAGTTACTATAAATAGAAACATTATTTAAAATACCTTATAATTTATCTGTTATCCTTAATCATTATCCTTGATTTAATCTATTTAAATTGATTCAAAAACTTTAATAGTTTAAATCAAATATCTGATTGAAAATTAGATGCACAAATTGGTGTGCATTATTTAAGTGATTTACATATCTCAAAATATTATTATTTATATTATTTATTCTTAATCAAATGATAATTTATTTATATTTTAAATTACAGCTGGCGTACCTCTGGTTCTAATCGAATTACCAAAAATTCATGATTGTCCTTCAGGTTCTTCATAATAATTCCCTTTGCCCGGATACATGCCCAATGTTTTCGAGGGAGTTCAAATAGTCGTTGGCAGTTTAAACAAATAATTTAACACGATTTTAATAAATTTAATTTTTTCAAATTTTTTTTTTCATATTATGTTTCGTTAATTACGTATTTTGAATTGTTTTTCAATAACGTTTTTAAATATCTTTTTTGTAAACATTTTTTTTTCAATATCGTAATATCGTAATAAAATTGTAATATCGGCCCCAACTATATATTTTTTTATGAGAATATTTAAATTAGGTGACGTTGATTTTATTGGTAGAATCATGGCTGTTATAATTTGATTTTGCACTAATATATTTCATGTAATAAATTCATGTGCCAATGTATGAAATTAAAACATTTTGGGAAATTGGAAATTAGGCCAAAGTTGGGAAATCAAATCTACTAATATTTTTCTTATAGAGGATAGTTTTTTAAAGTGTACTTTCAAGAATTTTTTAACGAGCAAACCAAGTGGAAAGTTCAAACAGATATTATTCAGTTGCTTTCCTGGAATCTGGAACCGTAGGAAAGCAAAAAAAAAAACTTTCCAGTACCCATTTTTGTATAAAAAACCTGAGTAATTTGTAGGTCTTCCAAATTGTTTGTTGCTTTTTTTATTACTACTTGCATTATAACTCGTTAAACTCATTTCTAATTGTACTTCAGCCTTTAAAATTCTAGCGTTACTTAAGCAAGCAAGCTAAATACCTTCTGCTTAATAAGTATCTGTTAAAGAACAGTATAATCCACTTGACTTGAAACCTATTTTTATATACATTACTTAACTTCACAGTTTTTTTTTTCTCATTAAAAAAGCGTTTGGTTACTTGGTGTTAGGAGTTACCAATAATGTCAGTATCAAGTTCTATGAAGCATAGTTCACAGCTTAATAATGAATTACTCTGATTATGGAACTCCAAATAAAAGTTCAGCGGAAATAGATTACATCGGAATTATAATAATTTTTTTTTGAAATTATAATTAACTAATTTGTTAATTAATTTGTTGCATATTTAAAATTTTAAATGACTATTTTTATTTTCCATTTATTTACGTTTTTTTTATACAGAACAATAAATTTTAACGAAATTAGTGTCGTTTCAATATTGCAGCAAATAATGAATTTATGGGGCCCCAAAGTGTTAACAAATTGTTTACACGTACAATAATTGCAACATAAATTATGAAATGAAATAATTTTGTGACATTTTCTTTACATAAAATAAAATTTATTGTTGCTACTCCGGGCATGGGAAAATTATTTAATTTCAAGTTTATCACGTATATGCGGTTTTTTTCAACGAATTTTTAGTTTTTATTAATGTTTTTGTAGTTGACACGACTAACAAACCTGAAATGTGGGAATGCATATCCGTTCGATGTGATTCGTGGTTTCTATTACTAAATATTTGAAGTGGCTTTTAAGGATGCATTAAAAATGCATAAGGAACGAGGCAAATGCATAAATATACAAAGTATAGTTTCAAATATTATACGCTCCTTTTGTGACTTCAAGTATTTATTTATTATTATTAGGGAATGTGACACTGCGATAGTCGGGTCTATTGTGCCCCCTTCTCGGTTTAGAGTAAATCTCTAAGCCATGTTGCAACAATAAAAAGTAGCTTAGAACCTACTTTACAGAGTTTTATTGCCTCTTCCGTAAGAATGTACATTCCCATGAGCATATTCCGTATGTGCATTAGCGCAGGACATTCTAACAACACATATGTGGCCGACCCTCATTCTCTTCACAGTCAAGTAAGATGACTGTATCTTTACTTTACAGTGCCCTGTTAGGACTTCAAGTTTGCATTTCGTTCCAGTACAGCAAGTCCTTCAAAAATGACTTTGATGATTGTAAGGTATTATAAAACCGGTTTCATTTAGAGAAATAAGTCTATATGCTGTCATATATAACATCGTTTCGGTTAGCGAGTTTTTGATGTATTGTAGTATATCTTTGGTCACATACTTGGCATGTGAAGAAGCGCAACAGAAAAGTAGTTGGATTATTTTGTTTTGCGCTAATGAAATTCTTAAAATTTCAAAATTCTAAAAATTTAACAATTAAAAGTAAAAATATGTTTAATTAATTCAATTATTATACAGCTGATTTATGATTTCATTCTAATATAAACACAGCAAGTGAATTTGTTAATAAAACTTTCACAGCAAAGTAACTCCAGAACTCCAGAAAAATGTGCGAACATAAAAAGTTAAGTACGGCTTTGGGTTTTTTGGTCAAGGTGCGCTGACTTTGAGCTTCAAATTTGGCAGGGCACGAGTTCGATTCCTGGTACTTGCAATCTCAAAAAATTATTTACGAATGATTAAACGCAAGTATTATTTCTAAGACCACTGATGATGGGTATTTGGCAATATTCGAAACATGGTCAGCCAAAAATTCAGTTAATTAAAATAATATAAAATGAATTTTTGTTGTTGTAGTTCACTATTATTTAATCGTCAGTTGTTATTAACTTCGACAAAAAAGTGTTGCTCTTCTATGGTCAGGCTTTGGTTACGTTAAAGCCAACTTTTTTTGTTAGTTCACATATATGGCAACCGCTAATAGTTTTCATTAACCATGAAGAATTTTATGGAATTATATTATAATTTAAAGATTCACTGTTTGTAACTGTCGTCTGGTGCACTAAAGTCTTCTACAAAGTCTTCGCGAATTTCACATATTAATATAACATATACTGTGCACAGGGCGAGGGACCTATTAGTCTATTTCCTTATTCTTAGTTAACATTAAAATGAGTTTTGGTGTTAACTCACAAATAAATAAATAAATATACTAGGGACCTGAGCATGATAGTCTCGTACATGATTTAGTAGTCAATACGGATATAAGTGAATATAATTTAAATATTACGAATAATTGAAAATGCTTTTATATGAGTATCTTGGCATCTTTTCATTTGCATACATGAAAGACGAAATCATCAAAAAGTTGCTTCTGTTTTTAATGCAATCCTCCAAGTATACAAAATTCGCTGGCAAATGGCACCGAGCAAATGTATTCACTTTAGCATGACAGTTGATGCCGAATGCATTTAACTGATTATTCAGTATTGCAGCTCATTACGTACGCATTATCTGATTGATTTTTGCACTATTCGTACTATTTGCCAAAAGCAAGTGGTAAACGTCTGTAAAGCAATCACGTTTCGTCCTTTTTTTGTTAAATTTCTGGCAGTTCCTGGCAGTTGCGCTGCCATTTTTAGGCACGTTACAAAAACTTGGGCTACGTTTATCGTATCGCAAAATGACACGGAAAGAATCAATGTTGCAAAGTTGGCACCTGACAGCTCCATTATGGATGCAAAAAATATGCAAATAAACTAAGCGAGCTTCTGACTGCGGTTAGCACACAATATTTCTGCGCGTTCCTTGACGACATACAAACTGTGTTGATGGCTCTTGGTCGTTGGGGTGGTATGAATAATTTGCCATTAAAAGCTTTAAATGCTGCTTGTTTTATAATTTGTGGTTCTGCTTTCGTCAGCACTGAGCATTGAGTAGTGCACGTAATCGAAAATGTCAATTATACTACTTTATGCTTTCGAGGTCCTGGAGGCGACAGCTGAAATTGTGGCAAAATTACAATTTTGTCTAGTTAATGTTGCACTGTCAAACAAAAAATTTTCATTTCATTAGTTCGTTTCATTTGAAACGATTTAAATGGTTAAGTGATGGAAGAGTGTTATTACATTATTGTGAGTAAATTTCCTTTTTAACAGGAGGTGGTGTTTCCTGATTTCAATTTCAATTAGTCTACAATTTCAATATTGTGATTATTACCTTCTCAATGACTTATCATTGATACCACAACTCTACGGAATATGCATATACTATGTGAAAAAAAAAAGATTTGTAAAGATTTGAAGATTAGCGAATCTTTAGTTTGGACTTTACTATGGAGAGTATTAACTTTTTAACATCCATATTAAAATATTGCATTAAGACGTATATCACAAATATCTATTGTATAAATATAGATATTTTATATCTATTGTATATCATATGAAAGACAAAACACAGAAATTGTTTGATTCTATGGATGTTCACAATAATTCAGAATTGCAGCTCCTTAAATCAAATGCGCTATATGCTCCGTCAGAAAGATCTGCTGGGCTTGAAACTATACTTTTGTAAATTCACTTGAATAACTTATTATGAGAATTCAACGAAGATATTGTTACACTGAATCACCCAATTGATCACAGATACTATGGGTAGTTAATATATCATTTACTTTAATACCGTAACATTTAAACCCTTGTGTAAAGAGATGCTATTTGAAATTGTATTAATAGTAATATAGGGTCAATGTGGTGAATTTTTAATTAAATGACTTCATTAATTACCACACATCAAAAAAATTTCTTGAGATTCTATTTATCAAAATTTTATCTTAGTATTATCAAAAAAGCAAGGTGTTTAACATTCTAAAGTTTTAATCTAACAAAGCAACACATTTACCAAGAGAATAAAAAAAAATGTGGATTCAAAGTGGAGTGCTCATAATCGATCAATGCTGCAATGTGTCGGAAATATTTTAGTAATATGAAATCTTAATAAAGCTCTTATAAATTATAGTTTGTTGGTTATTTGCAGTGGCAGGTCAGTAGATAGCTTTCTAGTGGTCTCAATTAGCGATTTTTCACTATTTTGCCACCACTTACGACGTGAAAGAACAGACTAAATCCATTCCGTCGAATTCAGATAATTAAATAATCATTACCGATGAGAAGACTACCAAGCTTTCGAAGAAGAACTTTCCTAAAAACTTGTTTTTTCTGCACGCCAGAGACTAGAATTTATAGAAAAAATGTTTAAAAATTTCTTTTTCCAGCAAGTTTTCATAACTTTTACAAGAAGTATTTAAATAAATGCGTGGTTTATCTGCGTTGTTTTCTATACATCAGTGACCAGAGAGATACTGCAGTACTGCAGTGAAGCTTGCAGTATTAACTCGGTTCTTTTTGATGAGTTCCCTAGTTCTAGTCTTGTTGTAAGAAGGTTATTTTAGCGGGAAAGTTATACATGACCTAAGTGTTTTCCATTTATTATTGGCAAGCTGGAGAAAATTGAGGTAAAGACAATCTTAACAATCTCCAGGAGAACATTAACCGTTACCCCTTGAGATATACCTTAGAAAGTACCTAGATGGATCAAATCATCTGCCCGCTTTGGGGCATAGGAACATTCTGCCCATGTTGTTCCCAGTTCAGATCACCTGAAATTACTTGACATTGTTTAAGTTTTGAAATTTACACGAAACAACAAAATAATTATTGTCTTACGCGAAATTTAAGAACATTACCGTTCAGCACATTTATTTATACAATAAAAAAGACTCTTTATAAAGAAGTGTGCTGATTTGTCATATACCATTCATACGTGGAACACAAAGATTGTTTTGAAATCTAAAACAAGTATTTATATGAATGAAGTATAATCAATTCTTCTGTTTATGATGTTAGGTCTTTTTGTACTCAATGTATAGTAACATTTATTCTAATTTTAGCGTTATTCACACAACAAGCTCGTATGACTTCTAATGTGTCTACAAATTGAAGTATTAATCTTTCAAATTCATTTAAGGCTAAATAACATTTGCGAAAGGAGTTACTCCCTACTAACGCTTGATGTAAATGAGCCATCAATTACAGGTTCAAATGCTCGAAAACGTAACACAAACATAAAATGCATTGGCACACGTAAACACTAATTGAAACAGGCACAGAGACAGGCAGTTATTTTTTGGCAGGCAGGCATAAATAATAATTGGAAATTTATGCTTAACAGCACATGAAATAAAAGGAAAACATACGCAACATGGAAGTTATTTGTCTGATCGCAGACACCCATGTTCCCAGTCTTATACATTGGCACCCGTACGTACGAAATGTGCGTACGAAAAAAAACGCACGCCAGAGCACAACACGGCGTATGAGTGTTTTTTTGCTTTTTTTTCTGCTTGAAGTTAGCAAAGCATTTTTCGATTATTTATTTTTAATAACAAATAAAAAGAGAAACCAAAAAAAAAGAGGAAACGTTAACAATTTGAATAATGTGTCAGCCAGTGTGTAAATTTTTGTTTTCATTTTGCACTTTGTTTTGTTTTTGTTTTTGTTTCTGTTTCTTCTTCAGCTTCTGTTTTGTTGTTATATTTTTAGCAGCAATAAATTAATGATTTCAGTTTCCGTTTGCGTATTCAAATTCCTGCTCGGCTTTCATCATTTGACATCCGTGAGCGTTAATGGAGCATGTTAAATGCGCGATTGTTTGGCAGAGACAGAAGTTTGATTGCTTCCTGGCGTAGGTCTGTGTCAATTGCAAAACATACACAAACTAACTTTTGTGTTTTGTGTATTTTAAATAAAAACACAACACAAACTTCAGCAAGGACAAGCACCCAACCATACTAATCAACAGTCACACGCACAACATCACTGCACCACGACACCACTACACCCATCCATCTCAACACCCCAATACTCCAACACCCCAATACCACTACACCCATTATCGTCTTTATGCATATTGATAAAAATCATTTCAGTTTTATATTTTAACAAATTTTTTCTTGCCTACAATTTTTCCCCTCGTTGTTGTTTTTGTTAAAGTTATTATCCTTGAACACAATCGAAATGTGTCGAAATAAATTGGTACATGGCATATGATGACGATGACGATGACGACGACGACGACGATGAGAACGGCGATGATGATGCTGTTGATGATGATGATGATGATTTGATGGGTAGTAACGGTGGTGACTGCGGTAGCTATTGGCACGCTTGGGTGCGATTATGCGTGTCTATATTGCGTACTATTGAGCGGGAGTACCGGCGATATATAATTTTGACTTCGTTTTATTTATCTTCATAAACAGAATATCTGCGTATTTCTTATTTTTTATTGAATTTCGTTTAAATGACAAGGTTATTCCCTCAATGCAAACATTGTTGACTTCCATATAAATCGATTTATATTATCTTTATACATTTGTATAACATTCTATATAGAAGTCTGTACGTACATAGTATGCGGAATATATAAATTCAAGGTAACATTTTAAAATCTTGGATTATGTTGTGCGGCGTCAAAGTCATATTTCATTACTTTTATGATATTCCGTAAAAGGAAAATATAATAAAAATCTAAACAAGAGACGCAACACTTGAAAACAGCATAAGTATCTTCTTGTTAGAAGGGAAGTGCATTGGTATAAATAAAAATATATCAATTTTTGATTACATATTTCAGACAAAAAAACAAAAAATAAATAAATCAATCTCAAGCTGTCGTTAAGTGAAAGGAAGTCAAAAATGGAAAATCAAATCAATATTGTAAGTAGCAAATAATTGTCAATATTAATAAAATATACCAAAGTTAAAAATTTTATATACAAAATGCTTCACTTACGAATACTGCAAATAATATTAGTAGAAATAATTTAGCACAGAAAACGAAGTAAATAATGCAGTTTAGTCGAGCTAAAGTTAGATTAGGTGGAAGAAGCATATGTACAATACTGTATGAGGTAAATTCAGAAATACAGTTATGGGGGCATATGCAATGTGATGTTTTGAGAAAAGTCAAAATAACGGTTTTTTGCAAATAACTCGAAAACGTTACACAGGAAAAGAAAATATATATAGGTCTCGTCTTTGCCACACAAAACTTTTAATTATTTGTAAACTAGTGTAATCCAAGAATTAACTTGATTACAAACAATTTTTTTCAACATTTCCTCATTAATACTACACCTTCCCGATAGGCACAGATTAATAGTCAGAAAAATTGCACAATAATTTCTTTACTTTTGCTAGATTAGAAGTGATGAACTTGGAGTAAGTCAAATTTATAATTAAAATTTTAATAAAATAAAACAAGTGTTGATGTTTGTGCAGTGTACCCAGAAGGTCTATTTGCAAACATTATGGAACTATTAACGGATTGTGAATTTTTCGGAATTTGTATTAATACATAAGCTTAAGAAATCCAGTTGTTTGGTAACACTATAAAGACCTACAAATTATATAAAAAAGGAATACCTAATGTATTATTAATTTTTCATAATATATATAGTAAAATTGAACATGATTAACATAACCTTTTCATATTATAACTTAAAACAAAACCTGTATTGGGAATCGCCTATAAGTATTAAATAAAATGATTAATTATACTAAGTCTTTAAAGTAAAATATATATATACAATAATAATAGGTCACAATTTTTGGTGTATTTAAAAGTGCTGCAGTAGCACTTTTTACAATTTTCTGGAAATAAGTATATAAATGCAGGCGTGTATCATATTTAAATCGAATTTAAAGCATTATTTTTAATATAATCATAGCTTTTTGTTATAGATCAAAACCCCATCCTTCCTTGGTATAAAAAATTTAAAAATTAAGAAGTATTTTTTTTGGATATATTAGCTGGATTAAGAGTTGTATAGAAAGTATCAGTAATGATATTTTATATATTCTCAAGTGTAATGAATCATAGAGTAATTTTTCATGTTTTTCTAGTTAAGAACTCACATTTTTAATTTAATTAATTTTAATTAATTTAATTAATTTTAATTTTAATAAATGTACTATCCACATACTGCCGTCAGTATTTAATGTGTAAGATTTATTGGCAGTTAACACATAATTTGTTTTCGATATGTCACTTGACAATTTTTCAAGTTCCCATTGCGTCCAAAATAATCGAAGTGCGAAAAATTCAACTTAATTCAGAAAACCTTATGTGCATAAAAAAATGATCAATATTTTTCAAATTACAGTCAAACTTCGATAACTCGTGGTCTGATTCTACAAAGAAAAGGTTCGACTTATGGACACGTCGAGTTAGAGAATTTTTTATTTATTTTTTTTTATCAATCAAATAAAGCACAACAGTTAAAGTGAAGTAAAATATTCAGAAATCAGGGTTTGGGACTTCAGGATTTTTTTCTTATTTTCAATAAAAAGAGATTCCACTCTATTCATACTAATATAGTGATCATCACTTGTAATATCATTCGATGCAAATATAAATTCTGAATTTCAAATGAGTCTTATATTTTCTCATCCCCTCATCATTACTTTCCATTGCGTTTAGAATTGTTTTCAATACTATCGTCAACTGTAGGAGAGCTTGATGTACAAATTTCATTGTCAAATTCAATTTAATCGTTAAGAGTAGCATGGGAAGTTATTTTATTTACTTTAAACTACGCTGCCAGCGACTGGCATTTGCACAAAGAAGCAATATAAGAAAGGAAAAAATTAAACATTTGACTACAGAAGATGATTATTTGGCGATCTTTGAAACAGCTTTTTTGTCAGTCCAAAAGATCACTTAATAATATATATAATTTTAATTTTGAGAATTTTCTCGCCATTATCACCTTTTTAATTCGAACACTTTGATATTAAATTTCGATTCCTGGTACCTACAGTCTTAAAAAATTATTTACGAATAATTAAATACAAGAATTATTTCCAAGTCCACTGATGATGGGTATTTGGCAATACTCGAAATAGATGTATGGTCAGCAAAAATTCAATTTATTAAAATAATATAAAAATGAATTTTTGTTGTTGTAGTTCAATACTTTTCGGAAACTTTTTACTTACCCACGTCAATAAGCAGCAAGTGTAATCCATTTGAAATTAACAGATAAACCATATAATAGAGACCCTTATGCATTATGTGAGTAAGTACCAATAAACATGGGAAAAAATTCTGAACAATAGCTCATTATTTGCTGTGCTCATGATCGACTTTTGTCATGACAATTTTTCATTAAATTCAGCAAGCAAATAAAGACTTCAACCACGCAATTTTCATATTCATGCCGGAATATCACCCAAAAATTCATACAATTTTATTGGCACAAAATTCATAGGACGCACTCGTATCCATAAATAGATTCGATATTGACAATTTTCGTTGTTATTTTCATATTTCATATTTCATGCTTCATATTTTCGGATGATGATATGCCAAGTTGTGTGCTACTTGAGAACCATATCACATTAACCGCTTGTTAACATAAATTGAAAGTGCTTAATAAGTAATCACAGTTGCCTTGATGTGATTTCCTTTTTCGAGTACAGAAATTATTGCCAAGGCAGTGCGTTTGCACATTTTGTATGGAAACATGAGGAAATGGTTTCATCAACTTAAATATTGTGATTTTTTTTTTGTTTTTTTTTTGTTAATTTAGATTTTTAAAGAATTCATAAATTTTGTGGTATCATTTCTTAAAGACTTGATTTTATTATTGGAAGCAGTTGAAGTAATTTGTGGAATGAAATTCACTTTTGAACGAAATTGGGTATTAGAGAATTCAAGAAATAATACTCATAATATATTTAATTATTGAATACAAGATTTTAACTAATCCAAAAACCATTAAATGAACTTCAACCGAAATCAATTTTTTTATATATTGTATACACGTAAAGGATGTGCCAATTATACGAGTACTTTGTGTAAAATGAGTTCCTCACTACACCAGAATTAAAATTTCAAGACTTCTTCCGTCTTTTGATAACACTTCTGTGAAAATTTAAATCAACATTAATTTGAGCATACAAAATGAATAAAATATGAATGTCAAAGTGAAGTTAGACAGCAAAGACCTTCAGACTTGCGCCCGCATTGATTTGATTCAACCCTTAGAGTTCGGGGGTAACACTTTTGTTAAAGAAATTACAAATGAAATTTTTCTTAATGCCAGCTTCCTTCTATATTCCTTCCTGAATAAAACATTTCAGTGTTGAGGGAAAATCGCTTTGAGTTGCAGAGAAGTTGCCAAAAAATAATGAGCCTTAAATTCATTTGACAAACCATCACAACAACAACAACAACAACAATCATAACAACACTTGGGTAAATGTCATTTAAACTTGGGATGAGATAAATTAAAATTTTTTACATTTCAGTGACTTCTGCTCATTTGTTGTTTGTGTATTTGTGCAACTTAAGTGTTGCTTTTTTAAGATTTTAATCTAATTAAAAGCCAAATTAACTTCATAACACATTATGATGTTTTATGAGAAATTCTCTTTATTACCAATTTGAAATAGAACGCCTATTTTCCGATCTGAACATTTCTAAGAACGTCAAATAGGGAGAATAATTATAAAAAAAATACATAAATGAAAATTTTGTGTTATTTTAACATTAACATTTAATTAATATATAATTAACAATAATTTAGAATAAGGGTTAGCTTTTCATATGTCTCCGGCTTAAATATTCTTAGACAGGTAGTTATTATTACAAATCAATTATTCTTTCTTTTACTTATTTTATTTTCTAACAATATACATACGAGTATAAAAAAAAAATTTCTTTTTATTGAAAATAATTATAAACAGAGAAGTCTCTCACAGTAGTGAACTATAATAACAAAAATTATTTTACATTATTTTAATTAATTCCACTTTTAGCTGACCATACAGCTGTTCCGAGTACTACAATATTGTTTATTATGTCTAATAAAATGGTTGGAGCTTACATTTAATATATTTTTATTCTTTAACAATCTTGTAAAATCATATTCTATACTTTTAAGACGATGTAGTGTTGTTGATGTAGTTTTTGAACATTACTTATCAAGATCGTCTTCAAGGCTTGTACTACTACTTTTATTCACTACATCATTTGAATACACATAATATATATTTTTTTTTAATTTTTAAAATGCAAACTTTAAAATAAATCTTAACCAGTTTGCAATTGATAATATCAAACATATCTATGCTATTTGTAATACCATAACTTAATCACAAAGAGTATGAATGTGTGATTATCATGTGTAAATTATATGAAAATATAATTTATTTTTAAAATTTAGTTATTCCGGAACTTTTTAATTAACCATTTTAATGATTTTTAATTTTATGTATGTATAACTATCATATCAATAAATAGTTATCAATAAATTGACAAAAATTTTTATTATTGTCTTTTCATTACTATTTGAACTAACTTATAAAGCAAAAAAAAATTAATATGTATTTTATTACTTTTTCCCTTTTCTTCTGTTCTATTTTTTTTCATTAATTGTAAATATTTGAAATAACTCAACGATAATTTAAAATTAAAGATTTCCGGATTACAGTTTTTTCAACTAAGTGATATAAGTAATTAAAGGTGACTTTAAACAGTTTCTTATATTATTAATGTGAATGGTTATATATCTAGGGAAATTTACTGCAAGAGCTCTCCTCCCACAATTTCAACAATCATTTTTTGACGAAAATATTCCATATGCTCTTGGCTAAAGGTGATTGCCTTATCACGCGTAATGTACTCGGCGAACATGCAGCTGAAAACACCGCAGTCGGTAGAATTCATTTGTCGCGGCACATCGTTTACTGATTCAATAAGGAATCCAGAGGTATCAAACGCAATTTTTTTTTTATCGAGCGACTCTTCCTTAAGGTACTCCTCCAATGCACTTAACACTTTTGGATTAGGTATTCCCATTGAATCATAATACTTTATAGACTTATTCTTAAGGTGAATTATAGCCATACACCAATGAACACCGCTTACATGGACGGGAACAACTATTATGTCTTTTTCTAAGATGTCCACTTTAAGCGTCCATCGTCTGACACCAATAAAGCCGTGTTTTAATAGGCGAGGAATAAAAAATGTGTTCATGCTGTAGATTTTTAGAACGGGCACATTATTCTTTTTTTCACTGCGCTCCATCAATAAATTCATGTAAAAATTGATTACCTCATCATTCACCCACCTGTCGGTCATTAAGGTGCGCAAGTCTCTAGTTGTAACGTTAAGATTGAATTTGTTAATATGCACCTAAAATTTCGGTATTGAAATGATATAAAGCTAAATAAGTTTATTGAATATACCTGATCTGGTGGTGATTCCAAAACTCGCTTAATCAGTTCGTGGTGCTGATCATTCAATTCAAACATTTTGTTTTCATCAATGACAATTTTTTCCTCAACTGTTGACTTAACTTCGTTGTCCTTTTTTTTCCAATAGGTGATGTCAAAATCTTTTAACCAATCTTTGTTAAGGTAGCATGAAAGTCCAAAACGCTCCATTAGCGATTTAACTGGTGTAACCTTTGGCCTGTAATGAACCATATGAAAATTTATGTGAGATGAGATATTAATAGCTTCTTACAATTCCATTTCATCTGCAGAGCTATTATCATTCAAACAAATTTCATCAACTTCCTTTATTTCATTGCTTTGTGATATAACCGCTTGTTCAGACTTTGTTAGTACTTTGCATTCATCACTGCCTTCATCAAGATCTACTGAACAATCTGAAAGTGGAGCGTTGTAGTGTGCTGTAGTGTTGACTCTCTCCGAACAGAGACTATGTTGTGGTGCTTTTTGAGAACTACAATTAACATTCTTCGATGTAGATGGCGCATACTGTGATGTATCGCAATTAATTGCTAACGTCTGCAGTAATTCCGCATATTTTTCACGGTGATTAAATGATGATGACGGCAGGGGAGAGACCGTTTCAGTATTTGTTGACAAATCCTGTTCAATGCCTGCTAATAAGTGAAATAATTTAAGTACTTTAAATATGGTTTTTTTTTAATGTTTGTAGAATTGGTATGGTTTGCAAAAGCGTGATTAAAAGAACTATTATGGTCCAAACGTTTGCGTGTATTCATAGCACTATAAATTAGTGTTTGAGAATAGATGGGTCTTTGAACTGTATTTAATTACGCTAATCCTAATGGAGCCATTTCAAATAATGACAAAGATTGGTTTGGTAAACATTTTCGTTCTTCTTCTAATAGGTTTTTTATATTACAATTTTGTGTATATTTGACAACTTTGTGAGGCATAGGCTGAGGAGTAAAAAGTATAGAATTCTTTTTTTATTAACATATCAAATGTTTGCTATAGCAACCGCTGGGACATTTCACTGCGTTGAGTAATGGACAACTTTTGAAAAATTTGAAAACTTTTTTTTTATTAGATCTCAATTCAATATAATTTGTGGTAACATGATGAATGAAAGAATAGATTATTGTTACATTTTATAAATGCTACTCACCGTCAGATGTATCACTCACAAATTCTGAATTTGTATTATTAACCATCCTATATTTCACGAGACTAGCACCTGTGACTGGACTGTCTGAGCTGAAAAGGAAACCACAAAACTATTTTATTATATCGAAATATGTAGGGTTTAAATGATTAATATTTCTACAAAAAATTGAAACTGTAACGGCCATTATTTTGCTTATAAATTAATTTTTAACAACATTATTTGATTATAAATTGAATAGTCGCACTTTCTCATAAACAATTTCATCTCTACATTTAATTAATTTTTTTCTTATCGGAATTAAAATATAGCCAACTTTATTTATGGCGTTTTGGATTAGTAAATCTGCGGTAATGTTTTCAATCGAGATGCTCTTTTAATGCAATTTTAGTGTACCTTCATTTTCAATTATTAAATCCGGAACAAAATGTACAACACTCGAGATACTTTTATAAAACTCTAGATATTTTGCTAGAGTATCTAGATTGTTTTATATGCTTTTGATTCGATATAAGTGATTTGACTCGATATATGTATTTATGAAAAATATAAATGTCTACTAATACTACTACAAATATGTTAGATTACTCTAAAAATTTTGGATTGGGCAAAAAAATTTAACAGATTTACCAATCATAATGCCATTAGATTTATTTATATTTATAAAATATTAACTTTTATGTAGAAATAATATACTTTAATGATTAAAATTCCACTTTATAATTATATATACTTTAATGATTTAATACTTCATAAGAATACTTACCTACGCTTACGTGATCTATCCAGATCATCATTATTATTGCTCAAACCACTTCCGAAAAACTTCTTGAGTTTATTAAAAATATTAAGAGCCATTTGGACACTTTCACCGTATTTATAAACACGTTTGTCTAAAATATCTATTTATATTTCAGTTACTGTAGCCACTAACTACACTGCCGTTCCAGCTGACTTCGCTACAAGATTAAAGATCCGGTAATTGGCGGACTTCACGTTTGTCTACTACTTTGGAAAAAAATTCGTAGTGAGACTGTAGCGTTTGTTCAATTTTCTAAAAAATTAAATGGTTTTATCATATTTTTTCGATATTTAATTATTAAGAAAATAAAAGTTTAATTTTATCTTTTGCGCAGCACCTATTAAATTTTTATTTTAGAATGGTTCAAAATTAAATTATAATAGTCTGAAAACCCGTTTTGATGTCGCTTTAAAAACCGCGACGCGGTGAAAATTGCAGGCGACGCTCCTCCATTTCTTACATTCCGTACATCAATTAAATCAATATATCTATCTTCTTTTTCTGAGAAAGTAATATTTGCATTTATGTTCAAATCCTAATTAGATAAATCCTCTAAGAAGCTTTTATTATTTATACTTAATACTGAAATACCGCCGTCAGTTTGCTTAGTTAAATGAAATTCATCAACCGCAAAATCCCGCCATTTTTTTTTTTTTGGTTTATTTTTTGCACGTATGAAATATGATTTTCTTAACACGATAATTCAATAAAGATTTCACTAGAAATAATCGAAATATTGTTATAAAGCATACTTACGCCTTTATAAGTACCAATTTCAATCAGATTGTACAAAATTGTATATTTATAGAATAAAATAACTATTAAACCTTTCAACGTCTTCAAACTTCAACTACACTCAACAAATGACTTTCCAATAAGAAAGAGTCGCCGAAACGATTGCTGACTTTTGTATTTCTCGAATCAAAAGTTGTCAGCACTGTTTCGATAATTCTAAAAATCGAATGTCTGGTTCAAAGAAGATAAAGAAAAGAAACTAAGAGTTACACGAAAAATTGTGTATGAAGTTTTTTGGATTATTCAAATAATATTCAAAATGTTGTGTAATGAGGTGAAAATATCATGCAGTACAAAAACCCTAATGCTACACAATGACGCATGATCATTTTCCCCACCCGGTCTTGCTATTTTGCCCACTCGGTTTCTACTCACCACGATGTTTGCTAAAATAAGAACACTTTCTAAGAAATTTCGTTGTTTGTTTTGATTTTTGACATTAAAAGTCCGTTTCGATTGATTACATACGAATAAAAAAATTAAAACGGAATTAAATTATTTTACAAAATATACAAATTATTAATTAAAATGTTTTTACAGATGAAACGAAAAATTATCGAAGTTAAGTCATTAACTAAAAATAATACAATTTATTGTTGTAGAAAAAAAGGAAATTAGAAATTAAGACGTGTACCAAAGTAGTATACATATGTACATAATAAACTACCCAGCAGCGCCGGCGACTAGTTCTGAACTAGTGAATTCACTAGTCTCCAGGTTTATAGTACTAGTCGCTTCATAATTCACTTAACGTGGGCTCAACTGGTGAATTTTACATTGACTTGTCATTGCCGGTGTCAATTGTCTCCGTGTGATATACCTCGGCACTAGTTCATAAGAGTTAGAATTGCCTCCGTACCATTGATAGCGGCACTAGGTTTTTTTACTAGTTATAAGCAGTAGAATGGTGTCAATTGTCCCCACACAACGCGGCACTAGCATATATATATATATACTATATATGTAGATATTATTTGATCTTCTTCATTCATAGGTTCACAGTCCACTAACCACTTTCAGTCAAAGCTCTATTATGAAAGAGGCATAATATTAAAAACAAGAGAACGATGCATATTGCTCTCAATTTGTTTATGCACAACAAGCATAAACAATGGATTTTTGTTTCAAGTGGTGAATCGTTGTATTACTAGAGGTCAACATAACATATGCACCAGTTCCAAAATAAATAACTATATTTTTGGTTTTTTCTTGTTCAAAAATAATATAATGCACTATTAAATTTTGTCCAAAAAAAGTATTGAGAAATTTATATATTCTAAGTGGCGACTTAACTCATCCCCGCGGACCACTCATTTCACTAATTCCTTTGGGCTACTTCGTGTACTAGTGCCTAGCGACAATTGTCTCCCAAAGAACTACTGGGTACCAACTAATTTTTAATTAATTCATTATTTGCGCATGTCAGTTATTAATTTAGGGCTTTGAGAGTAGTATAATACAGTGATTAAAATATTATTTCTAAACCCTTTTCCATAATATAATAATAATTATGAAGATGGAAAAATCCTAAAGCAATATTAATATTTTCAATTATACTACGATTGGATGTTGTTATTGATATATTAAAAGATATTGTCATCTTTAAAAGATAATGAGAAAAAGTTTTTTGTATGCAGTGTCTTTATAATTTCTTATATTATTGCATTCGATTCTTTATATCTATGTCAATTCTTCTAAAATACAACAAGAAATAAAATTTCCCCTTCCCCCACCTTCTATTGCTGTGGCCTGTTCAAAGAGAATTATTAGATATATGAAGTGAGACTCAACGAAGTTAAAGAAAATTTTCAATTCTCTTTGCTCCCTTTTCTGGTACAGTGCACTGATTCTTTTCTATGGAATGAATGATATTGTGGAACAATGTGAAGGAACACATTTTAATGTCATTATTTAAGCAACATAAACAAAATATTTTCAATTTAATTGGTTATGACTTAATAAATATTACTATCTAATATTATTATTTTAATTTATAATGGATATCGCAAATAATAAGAAAAACATAACCTAAAATTCTTTAAATTGTATTTGTTTATAACACAGTGTGCACCGTTGCCAAGTTTACTTTGACTAGATTCGTTTGAAGTGGTTTTAATAAGCGCTTTTGCTTCGGAAATCTTACAACGTGAGTGCTTATATGTCCTGGATGATTTGGGACTCCTATCTACTAGAAATAGGCGTCTTTCTAGTCGATGTGCATTGCGTTATACCGAAAGATGTGCATTTTGAAGCCTACGAATCGGGGGAATGCACCAATTTAAGATAACACAATTAAAATAATGTACATATGTGTGTAAATTTATAAATATTAAAAT
The DNA here is from genome assembly GCF_002237135.1 of Teleopsis dalmanni. Lineage (NCBI taxonomy): Eukaryota > Metazoa > Arthropoda > Insecta > Diptera > Diopsidae > Teleopsis > Teleopsis dalmanni. The sequence goes on from NC_051848.1 coordinate 7,737,461, forward strand.
CGAAATTTAAAATTACAAATGTTATTTAAATCGAATGAAAACAATAATAATAGCGGTGTTAATTTATATTTTCATAACAGTCACCACTACATAACCGATAGGGATCTAGGGTAGCCTGTCTGAAAGTCTCCCTTTTTTAAATAATAGAACGTCAACAAGGCTGACAGGTGACACTATCTTTACAGTTGTTGAATGGTTCCGAATTGAAAACTTGATCACTATGGGACGCAGTAAAGTAATATAGGCTGAATTGCTTGAAAAAGTGAGTCGCTTAAAGCCTTGATTTCTCCATAGTATAAATATGAGACTATCATAGTGTCTTTAAGTATAACAAATGCAATTGTGCACACAGGAAGGCAATGACGTAATGATTTGCACCTATTTTGCAGTAATTAAAATTCTATGTAATTGCTTAAGTTAATATATTAAACAATAAAATCACTAACTAACTAGTATCTGAAACTTAATAGGTGGCTATATCAGAGTAATTTCAAAACTAAGAATCTATTGAAAGCTGAGTTGTATCTGATATCTGATACTAACTTTTTAAGAAACCAACGTAAAAGAATATATAAATCAGACTGTAACTCCTTTGAAAACATATCAGAAAGATAAATTGTCCAGTTATTATCAAAGGCATGTCGATCTAAATAGCTACTATATCAACATGGTGTTTTCTACAATTTTTTAAATAATTAAAATATTTTCGAAATAACTGAACAGTACCGTTTAAAACGGTAAATATAGTCACCTTTAACAAAATTCACATAAACTAAATTAAAGTTTTTAATTTGCAAGTGTTCCGACACAGTTGGAATTATTAAGTATATTGGCTTCAAACGCTTAGTCTGTCTTGTAAATACTCTGTCTTGTGCTGAGAACACTTATATATAGCAAAGCAAATCATTTTTAAGCTGTCTGACACTAAAAGCCACATATATATATAAATTACATATATTTATATTTTATTTTTGTAATTTTCATACAATTAAATTTATGTGTTTCTAATTTTAATCTTATACATCCTATTAGAAACTGGTTTGCGTATTTTTTTGAGTTTCTGCTGCAATGCCAAGACCTCCCTGTCTATTTTAATAATCACTTGCGCAAGCCGATCCATGTCACGTTGCAGAGTAGGTGTCAATACACGACTGCCATTCGGCTTACGAATCACCATTTTCCCATCCTCTAAAGCTTTTAAGGCTCTGCGCATAACACCACCAGAAGCTTTGCAAAAGCGTCCAGGACGATTACCACGACGGAGGCGACCGCCATAAATTTTGCAAAGCCTACCAACGCCAAGAGGGCGCCGCTTGTACAAATGACGCAAAATTGAAGCACATCGCGCATAAAACCAATCGGCATCATCTGGTCCAATTTCCTTGAACATGCCAGTCTTAAAGAATTCAATATCCGTTGGCACCTTAACTTTGCCATTTCTGTAAAAAATTTATATAGACGAAATATTACTATTTATTTATTTTACTGATTATATAAAGGTATATATACTTACTTTTTTAACATAACGGCCAACGATGAAGTAACCGCGTGTTGATCGACATCAGTCATCAAAACCGAAACTGCTTTCGATACAGTGTAACGTTTTTTACCCATTTTTCTAAGTTCCTTTCAGAGCGCAGCGGAAACACGACCGTACACGAAGACTAGAATGTGAAAAAGAAAAAGGGACTCTCGTGAAGTTAGTTGCTGACTTCTGAATATATGCCTGTCATCTAAATTTAAAAATGTTCGGAAATTCTGGAATACTTTTACAGCACTCAATGCCATCAAAATTACATTGTCGCAGTTCATTTGGTATACACAAAAAAAAATTTAAGTAAAAGTTAATATGGAAAGTTATATATATATACATGCATTACATGTATATATATTATATGATATTGTGCGTATATTCATCCTGAAAAATTCTAGTTTATACTTTAACAGTAATTCAAAAAATTATAATTTTATTAGTTAGAGTAGGAAATAGTCTTTAATAACTTAATTACAAATATACACATTAAAAGCTAACTACAGCAATTTAGTTCTAGATAATTTAGCCAGCGGTATGATAAAATTAAGTTTAGGGTAATATAATATATAAATATACATATACTGCAAAGAAAACCTTCACTTTTATCATTTTGGCAATCTTAACATATTTGTTAAAAAATATTAACATGTTAAGTATATATCAGTCACGACTTCAAAATGACTACTACATAATTTACCGCAATTTTTTTTTTTAAAATTTTCGGCAAAGGAAATAAAAAGCACTTGTTTACATTCGTTTTTTTTTTTTGGTGTCAAGGTATTACTTGACACCATTAATTCGAAAAACAAATTCTTAAAAGCTATGAAAAAGAGCATTTCAACTAAAATAATAAAAATCCCACAAAGCCTATATTAAAGGAACGAAACAGCTGTTATGGGTGATCATCAGTCATTGGACTGTGGGTCGAAAAACTTATTTCTCACCGCAGTTTACACTTTCTTGTAAAATGCTATTGCTCAACATAAATATAATTTTTATTACATTAAAAAAATTTATTTTATACTTTTATAATTTTTTTCAGTTCTTATAACACAAGTTTCCAAATTTTGCTATCGTTAGAATATTCTATAATAGGCCTTTTCTTTTGTAAGCATATCACAAAAGAACAACTGCTTATTTTAAAAGTAACATGTGAAACAACAACACTGCTGACTTGTTTAGTCCAACCTTTTGGAAATCGTCTAACCTTTTTGAAAATTACTTTCATTTTAACAAATGCTATACATTTTTTACAATTCGTTATAACATTTTCATGGTAATTATATATATTTACATTATGAATAATAATTAAAGCACTACTGATTTTAGTTGGGTTGTTTTTTATTTTATATTTGATTTATAAAATAAATTTAAAATTCATACCTATATTTACTTATTACAATGAAATTAATATACACAATGGATTTCCCAATAACAATAATTATACTATTTCTTCTTATTAGAAGAAATGACAACATACTAATAAGTAATCACAGAAGTAGTAAACATTCAGGTTATAAACCACACTGATTTTAATATTTGACAATTTTGGTATGGTGAATAAGTAAGAAAGATTTTTCACCATAAAACACATAAATAAAAAAAATATCTTCATAATATGGAATTCTATACTTTAGAATCATAAAATTAATTATTATAAATATTTATTATAATGTCAAAGTTAGAGTATTGCATCTATTGGTTGTCAATTTTTTTTTGCAACGAAAGCTTTTTCTGAAGAATCAGTAGTGATAGAGTCAAACTATTACATCTGTGATACTTCTGTATTACCACTTTAATATTAATAAAAATACTTTTAAATATCTGTTGTAAATATTAATTATTTAACATGCATTTATTGATTTAGGCTGCGGTAATATTGCATGCGAATTTTGTCTTGCGTGTTCGCACGAACAAATCGTATGTATGTAATCCTATGTGAGTGGTTAAAGTTGCTGAGAATTATTCGCACGACGTCTTGTCTTACTCATGCGAATATTTGATTAAACAAAATATTTTGTTTGAATTTCATGCCTTCGTGAAAAACCAAATATGTAAATAATGAAATGTGTTGTTTTCACGTAATTTTTTGAAAATTTGAAATCATACACTTCTTCAGGAAAGGGATTACGATTTGCTAATTTCTTTATTTGAGAAATGGACAAAATCTCTATATTTATTCCTTGAAGAATAAAAAACATGCACCGAAATTGATCTTTTGTTTTTTAAAATAAAAAAAAACCTTGATAATGAATTTTCTGTTAAATATATTTCATCTGAACTATCAATTTTGCTCTCAAAACAAACAAAACAGAATTGTCAATTCGCAAGCAATGTAACCGCAACATGCAATGTGATCATCTGAGAAAACATATGTACGAATACGCAAGATTTCTTCTCTCGGTTCCAGTACTAGTACTAGTAGTATTAACATGTTTGGTTTCTTTAATTTAATTTTCTTTACTTTAGCAGAATCCTTTCATTTGTTAGCCACCAAAGTCTAATTTTTTAAATTCCAGTACATCGCTCAACTAAGTTTCTTGTTTCTTTATAAATATAAACTAAAATAAATATAAACTTAAGTAATATTTACAATAATCAATAAAAATGAAAAGTGAATACAGCAGTAGTGAGGATTAAAGCGAAATTAAAAAGGATTTTAAGAAAAAGCTTATTTAAATGGTGTTCCTTCTGTTTTTTTATTATATATTCATATGTATTTTAATTTAGTGCCTTCCATTGATTAGTTTTGGACGGATTTCCTACTTAAACCAACAAAGCCACCAAACAACAGCAATCAACCAAACAACATTTCTAGCCTAAATAATTTAGCGCTAACCACTTTTTGGCCACACTTCCCTTAACCATTTTATTGTGCCATTTTTCTTTTTTATTGTCTTTATGGGTGTAGGGTAGTTGCTAAAGTTTTTAGTAGCATTCACTAAATACTTATATTTTCATAGAGATGCATTGATATGTAAATTCAAAGCAAAATATCTTTAAAGTTCAAACAAATAAATATGATGACATATATTATCATATGTAGATGTCATATATATATATAAATGATATATGTCATATATCATATGTTATACGTAAATATTTTAAAAAGATAGTAAGTAGATAAGGAATATACAACGGGAAAAAGATTTAACAAGTGCAAATTCCCTTATAGTTGTGAAAATGAATTTATTTATCATTTTATTACATTTAATTATTTTTTATTATTATATATATCATAATTTTATTACGGCCATTAAATCACGTACGTATGAACGTCTTCTTAAAATCTATCGAAACTTTTTAGCAATACACGGTAAAATGTTATTATAAAAGAAATGGGAACTATGAGAACTGCTAAGTTGTGTCCGTATAAACACGATTTGATATGACACGGTATATATGGTAACGAAATTTTTTTTCGCAATATTTGCAAATTAACTCTTTTTTGTGTTTTAATTTGAAAATTTCTATTTGCAAAAAGCAATTAATAAATATCTGTGAATACTTGAACTGATACAGTTGCTCTATTCCTGTTACTCGCAGAGTAGCTCTATAGATTTCAAGTAATGATGGCATAGTCATAACACATTTCCCTGCTATCTTCCTTTTATTTATTTTTGCCTTCTGGAAGATGTGTTGTACTATCCTTGGACTGTCTTCTTTATTATTGCTTATGGTTATGTTATGTCAGTGTCACCATTCAGTTAACTCTATTGTCTGCCCTGTTAAAATGGCCTGTAGCGAAACTTCAGAAATCTCCATTCTAATGGTGCATTTCTCATTTTATTTAAATTAGTTTTAATGGTGAGTAATAAAATTTTGATTTTATACAATTTGATTTAAATTTAAAATTTTTAAAATATTTTCCTTTCTGAATTAAATAAAATTGAATTGCTTAAGAAGTAAATTGTAGCTTTGCTTGCAGAAACTTGTCTTTGCAAGAAATTTTTTGTTAGATTTGCGTTGAAGCAATAAATTGGGTTTAAAGAAAAAGACAATAATTAATTAATGTTAATTAACTTAGTCATATTTTTATGATTTATAAGAATTATTAAAAAATTTTAAAAAATTAATATTAAAAAAATGTAAAATGACTTATTTACTTAATTAAAGGACTTATCTTAAAGGAGTAAATTTTGAAAAGTGCCATAGCAATCAGGTGTTGTAAGTTTATTTATATTATGATTCTAACTATGATTATAAAAATTGTCGAATGTTCTCAGAACTATTCAGAACTAATCAACTGTTAAATAAGCTGTCAACTGTTAATATTATTAACAATGAAATGAAGTCAAGAATTGTGTTTTGCATAATTGCTGTGGTTATTGCTGGTTGTTTAAGTAGTTTAAGTAGTCTAGAATTATTAAAAAGTGGACTTCTCTTCTCTCTGGATTGGTAATAATGCAAGTTGAAGTTGTTGTCTGCATGCTTTTGCTATATGTTGTTAAGATTAATGATGAACTCAAACGATGCAAATATAATAACACCACAGCCAGCTAAATTTAATAGTTGATCCCAGTAATTGATATTGTAAGTGTACTGGTTTCTGCTGCTTAGCAATTCCATTCAGTGATGCTCATTTGGCCATTTGGATGATTATTTATAAATAAAAACCAGCTGCAATCAAAAATAGAAAAGATCTATTATTTAACTTAAAATAAAAATATTTATAAAGTTAGTCATATACTCTTATATAATCTAAACCATGTTTATTGACAGCCAATTAAAAATCTTTAAACTCTTTTACGGCATAATAATTTATTTCATGTTTAATTCATTATATTTGATAGTATATATACACATAATACATACATACATACGTATAAATATATAGTTCTACTATATTATTATAAATTAACATAATTAGTAGTTCAATTTGAAAATACTTTTATAAATACTCATAAATACTTTCAATCGGACTATATATAAATATAAAGGAGAACCTCACAATATCTGCAATCAAAACCAGATAGTTCAAAAAAAAATTTATTAATTTAAAATTACATTTATATACAATCGAATCGCGATGATTCGTACTCCGATAAACCGAAAACCTCAATAATTCGTAACAAACTACTGGTTTCTTGAAAAACCATATATGCAGGCACGGTTGCCACTTGAAAATTTTTTTCCGTACCAAAATTGGTTTAAAAAGGTACCATTTCTGTAAAAAAAGGTCCAAAATTTTTCTATTGTCTTTTTATAAGAAAATACAATTTATATAAAATGTACAAAAAGTATAAAACAATACAAGTTACATTTATAAAAAATTAATTGAAAATATCCACAATAAAGTTGGGTCGCCGAAAATGTACCATTTTTTGAACATGAGTACCAGAGTACCAAACGGAAAAAAAAGTACCAATTTTGGTACTAAAGTACCATAAGTGGCAACCGTGTATGCAGGTTGTTGCCTCTACATTAACAGACAAAATAGTTAGTTCTTTAGACTAGCTAGAACGTTATCTAAAATTTTAAACTACACCTAAAAAATGTTTGACTGAACTGATCGTTAATCAAAGTTTTTAATTGTGAACAAGTTATATTCACAATACGGCTTTAATCTACTAATTTTTTGGTAAAGTACATTTATCAAATTTAATAACTAGATAAACCTAATAAATTTAAAAAATATTGAACTTCTATGCTTTGGCATAGTCACGAAGCGAGAAAGTGTGGGGGGGAGGGGGAGGCTAATGGCACGCAAATGAAATAATGTGAACGTCTGACAATATCTATTATAATATTATTCTATCATTTTTTAAAAGGCCATCAAATCGGGAAACCTGGTTTTAATTATATTTTCGCCATTGATCTAATAGCAAGGTATGGAAATAAATATAAATCTAGGTATAAGTATGTCATAAAATATTAGAAAATTTAAATCCGGTAAAATTTTAAGGTCGTAACATATGCTATCCTATAAGAACATCCATGTTTATAAGTTAAGCATTAGAATAAATTTTTATATAAAAGATATGTCTAAGTTTAATTTTATAAGTTATAAATAAGTCAATTATAAGTCATTTTGGCATATATTTTTAATTTTTCTTTGACAAAACACTATATACAATATTTCCCCAACTTTAAGGGGAGACATTGTTCCACTTTTTAAGGAAAATGTTTATAGGTAGCTTATAAACATGTTGCAAAGGACAGTTCTTATCAACAAACTTAGCGCAACACATATTTCGCATTATTAAGTCACAAAAAAATTATATTGTTTTGTGTATTATTTATCATTAACTTTCTTTTTATATTATTCACATATTTCTTATATATATATATAAATTACTTATATATATTTTATTAATTAAATAATAACTAAATTATCATATATATCGAATAAGAAGTAATTACGAGTCTTTTACTTACCTGTGTACTCAAATTGTTGGTAATGGTAGGTTTCTCTTATCATGTATTAGATTATTTTTTTATTTATTATTTATTTATGTATTATGTTTTTATATATTATGTTTTTATGTATTGTTTCTATTTATTATGTTATTTACTATTACTATTATTGGTATATTTAATATTATCTTGTTTGTTTATAATAATTATTCAATAGTCTGTGGAGTATTGAATAAATGTTCAAACGTTGGGTACAAGAGGTTGTAGTGCTTTGTCAAGTTTTTTACACTAACACCACAAACTTTACTAACATCTTCCAGCAGAACTTGGATTTCATTTTTCTGCAATACACAATGAATTCATAAAAAGTGTTATATTTCTATCCATTATACAAACTTCTATGATCGCCCATATAGATACAGCTGCTCTAACTGTTTGTGATTGGTCCATAACATCTTTCGCTCTTACGCACAGTTTAGAAGCTGCAACAGTATCAGCTTGGGTCAAGCCTTAATATGATTTTGTTAAAAATTGAAAAAAATTAGTTTCAATTTAGTTTCAATATTAACTTACCTAAGGCCTCGCAGAAACGTGGAATGTAGTCAATGGGTTCAACAAATGTTTGTTCCCCTAAAACTGAGCAAATCTTGTTGTAACGAAGTCTTAGGTGCTTTTTATTGAGTTTGCATTTTTCTGCTGCTTCCTTAAATGATATAGGAACGTTTTTTGAACGATGGCAATAGAAGACAATCGCAGCGGCAATTAGCTTTGTCTTCACTCCATACAAGTTCAGATGAATTAACTAAAAGATGTTTTTATAATATTTATTTCAGATAATATCAAAGTTAAATATATGTATATATTATTTTATTACCTTAATCAAGGCCGAGAAACTTGAATTCACAACAGCTTCTGGTGAGTTCAACTCCCTAGCAATTTTTTTTATCCAATTTTTACCAGTTATTAAGGCTTTTGTCCTGAAAAAAATTGTTACTTATTAAATAGTTTTTAGGAATTTTCTGAAGTTTACTTGTTCATTTTGAAATGTTGACTCAATTGTTAATATACAATTCAAGTTAATAATAACGACGTTTGCAAAAGATGTGAAATTCAAATTTGATATATGTAAGATATGAGGGTTGTCACCTATGGATTTTTAAATAAAGTATATCTAGACATCATATAAACTATTTGATAAGGCGACGTTGACACATAAAATTGCTAGATTTGATAAGCATACTTTGTGTGAATTTGGTTTAGATTTGTTATGATATATGACACTTAATGCTGATTATATGATGCTTTAATGGTGTGATAGTGTGAACGTACTGTTATAATAAAGTGAGGTTAACAAATCTTCATATACACTATATATTAAAACTATAACAGTAGTTTATGTTTATATTAATATAATTAATGTGATGCAATTGATGTTGTAGTCAATAATGCAGGACTGCATTTGAATTTTGCCCTGAACGCATTATAAACAAATCCAATTTGGTTTTTATATACAAGAAATTGGTTTCTGTACAGATCGATATTGAATAGATTTATTCATTTAAGATACTCAAGTGTCAATTTGACAATAAAGTGTTCTTTATGTGATTTTTTAAACTTTAATGCCAATATCAAACACTTTTTGGATTACTTGACATATTATTATATTGTAATAATAAATCGAAATTTTCAGCATGAATAGCTATATGGAAAAGAATGCATACGGTTAGCTCAACATATAGTATGATAATAAATCGATAATACCTTATATGTACCATAAGTACGATTTTTGTTTTCAATTAACCACTCTAATTACTATGCAAATTAGGAGATTATTTTAAATATTGTGGAAAATGCATTTCATAAAGAATGTATCTAGTTACTATAAATAAAATAGATAAATTTAACATCGCGTATTTCACGATTTCTAAACAAATATTGTTGAAAACAATGTGGTAGAAACATTATCTCGTTTAAATTCCTTATCAATACATTCTCTTCGAATCAACATATATTAAATAATCGCCTTAAAGGGTTATATTGATTAACTTCATTCAAGATATAAAAGGCATCTTATGGGAAACGAAGAATGTTAGCCGATTTTTTAATTTTTCCCTCTGAACAAAATGATAGAATACAAAAAAAATTGTACTGAAAATATTCAATATCCAAATGTTGAAACCTCAATATATCAAAACTGACAACAAAATAGTTTACTTGACTTTTTAATACATAGTAAAATATAAAAAGACAGAATATATGTCTGTCTTTTTGAATACAAGGAAAAGTGAAACGGAAGAAAACTTAGTAATATATAATTTTTTCTTTCCACAAAAAGCAAAAACAACCAATTAGAAGAACAACGTAAAATAGGATACTGTAAAAGATGTTTTCTACCAAAAAATTTTAAAGATTGAATTTAAAAAAAAAAAAAAATCAAAATTTAATGAATTTCCAATTATGGAATTTCATTTCCATAATTTTAATTCAGTGCTCAATAAGAAAAGTACACATAGCGTATACACTATCCTAAGTAATTCGACTCATGTGCTATTATCAGATATACTTTTGATTAAATATTCATACAAAAAATGTATAAGGGACAGAACTCTGAAGCTATATGCGAAAACCGACTGGCTGCCCTACCTAGCACTATCTAATCTCAGAGCAATCACTAACCGCATGGGGCGGTATGCAGATCTTAAATCAATCATTGAATATTCACGAAGATTATCAGGAATACTCAAATTAGTCAGTGAGATGGACGGGACTCTGCAGAATCCCCCCAGCTAACATAGAGTAAAAGTGTCCAGTTGCACTAACTCGGAAAGGGCTTAACATATAACAAAATTTATAAAAATTTGCTAAAGAGTTTCGATAGTTGAAAGTTTGGATATACTCGTAATATATATATAGTCCGTTAGTGACAATTCTTTTTTTATTTACAAAATCACGTTATTCAAAAATGTTGGCAACACTACAGCAAATAAGTGGCCATTTTGAATTGGTCAAAAATGACGTAATAAAAAATATATATTTAAATAAATAAATATTTTTGCTAAAATTGGTTGTTTGAAAATTTAGAATTAATTAGCCTAAACTTTTTTGGCATAAAATTATATAAAATTTAAACATGATTTTACTACAGTGTGTAAAAATAATAACTAAATCATCTAGACAAAAGTTCAATATAAAAATATTAAATTATATAAACGTATTCAATAATGACAACGGTGTCTTGTTAATATTTTTAATTTAATTATTGTGAGATTATGTTTTAATGATTAAGAATGGTAAAATAAATTTATAGCATTTACTAATGCATTTAAACAATCTAAGAAAATTGAATATATATTCAATATGTACCGTATAGATATAACGTATCAATTCGGAACCTTATGGATATAGGTTTAATTATTATAAAAAGCCTCTATACTATCAGTAAGCAGGATCAATAGATTTAATTAAAACTTTTAATACATCAAAATTTAAAGAGTTTTTCAATAGGGGTAAGAACTGGTAAAACATGAACAATAAAAGATATCGTTAGGGTAGTGCATCAAGACATTCTCTTTGACTAACAATAAACAAGCGGCCATAAGGAGTTATATTGAACAGATAGCTGTTTTCTATGAGCGGCCTTTGTAACATCAGTACAAAAAAATCAATATATGTAACTTAAACAAATTAAATATTGTTATAAATCTTTACATTGAGTCCCTTTCAATGGATTTTGTAACTTAGAAATTCTGATGTTGTCAAAATTCCTTAATAAGGAATTTTCTACCAGTCAACTTAAATAAACTGTAGGGATTTACTTTCAATAGAAAATGGTTTTTTATAATTTTACTAAAAGAGAAGCTACAACAGATAATAAAATTATACAATTGATCTTCAAAATGAATCTCTTTCAATAGGGTCAACAGCTTGGATAATACCATTTATCAAGATAATGTCAACCAAACTCTGTGTTAGGACATTCTCTTCGAGTCATCATTCACAATTGTCTAAAATGAATTAAGCTGAAATTATTTAAGTAATCTAACCTGAACGCAGCCCCAATAATCTGTTTTATTGAAGCTGAAGTGTTTTTTTCTCGCGGCTTCAAAATTGACTATTTGTTGACAAATAATGTTGTATATGTAAAAATTAAAATCAACTGGTGATGATAAAAATTTTAACTAAGAACTTTAATGATAATGTCACTCCTACAATATCTACTCTTCAGCTGGAATTTCAAATGAAGCCAACCTGATGGGAATAAGACAATGTATTGAGATGTAAAAAATTTTCCATGTACGAATATGTACAGAATATGTACTTCCATATGGTACCAAAAACTATAAAAATTGAAGTTGGTGTGACAATACATCACAATTGAGTCAGTTGTATATTGAGTCAGTTGAATGTTTAAGTTACACATTCTAGGTAAACTATGGCGTTCGTAAGTTCATGTACTCCAAACGTCGAACTTGAAAACTTTATGATGAAATTGCAATCAAACAATTTATAATTGTCAATTCCGAGGAAAACCAGGAGAAAACATTGTACATGATGGGAGTACATAAGTAAAGGAAAACTCTTAATATTACTGAAAATTGTTAGTATGCAAATAAGTTAACAACTTTTGTCATTTTACATAACAAATGCAAATCTCCGATGGAGGCATAAAAGAAAGGAAGATTTAGGAAAAGGAAAACACAGGAGCAACAAACAATTTGCTGTACAACAGAATTTACTACTCTTTGGATGAGAGCATGCGAACATAAACGGCAATTACAACTAACTTCTAGATACTGCCTGTTAGCTGAAGTAGTACGAGCTGAAGTAGTAGTATGGTTTGAGGAAGTTTTAAAAATTGAAGTTAACAAATTTTAAAAATGTATGCCAACACCAAAACGAAAAAATTTAGTTCCGCAATTTACTCAGCTATAAATTATTTCAGGAACAACGGCAATTTAGATTTACATATGAAACTAAATAATTCAAAAAATAATAATAAAAGTAATCCTTTAAAATTTTTGTATAAGTTAAGTTATGGAAGAGGTATCTGCTCCTTTTCTATGAATGTGTAGAAAAAAAAACATTTAATATTCTTTATATATGATACTTTAAACTAACTGATTTCACACTCAAATATACAAAAGGCTAACGACACATAAGTGAAAACTCACATCAAAGGATTCAGGCATGAAATACACACGTACTACTATATTTGTATGTATTCAAATATGCAAATTTAATCCATTTTAGATTGCTTAATCTAGAAATTAAAGCAAAAGATGAATATATTTAAAGAGAAATATTTCAAAATGAAATAAAAGAACGAAGGACACAATATCCTGTATAAGTACTGACAGCAGCTTTTAGTATTACGTTGACATTTCGGTTTTTGTGTAAAATCACATGGTGGTGTAGTTATCAAATCCTACTAGTGCTGCACATATCCTTTCTCTGAACGTCTGTGAAAGCTAATAGCCGAATATGAACTTGGGTACTTTGACCCAAACAAATAAAATTCTAATTTCGTACCCTTTTTTTTTGGTGCTTATTGTTGCCGTATGCTATGACCAGACTATGAAAAAATGTGCACCATTGTGAAAATGTGTAGTTGTAGGAAATACTAACCAATTCATCCTAAAGAGTTGATCCTGTTAGCTGATTTCATTTCTCATGCAAATGCATACTTCATTTAACTACTTCATTTAACTATGAGTAAAACTCATTCTGTGAAACCATGCTTTTAAACAATTAATAAGAGAACTGGACTGAATAGGTAATTTAGATTGCAGTAGTGTGAATAAATTTATACAGGGTATTTATTGCATACCTCTCGTTAATTTTCAAAAAACCAAAAAATATTAATTAAAAATTTCAATAGCTCAATAAAGATTTATTCAAATAGTTTTTAAAACCTCATCAGACTAAGCAATAATTCACCTCAGATCTGCATACCTCCCCGAGGAGCCTGTAACCATTCTGAGAATGTAACCATTCGATAACGCGGTGTTGGTAACTCTGTCAGTTTTCGTAAATAATTTCAGGACTCTATCCTTTATGTATTTTTTGTGTTTTTTGATCGGATCAATCTTGTGGTCCCTGAGGATGCCATGTGAATTGTTTGTTCAACGTGATGCCAAGATATTTAAAGCTGGAAGGATTCCCATATCTCCCATTCTTACGTGTATTTTTGGAAATGTTTTAATGTAGTTTTCAAAGCTTTTCTTATAAAATGTTTATTGTTAATCATTATTAAAACTTAAGGGATATTGTTAATTGAATTGAATCTGTGATTAGATCTTAGTCTTATAAATAATAACACATTTTTGTATTGCTAGTTAAAAACATTTAAAAACAAAATCCTTGTTTTTATACAATGATTTTAGAAATAATGAAATAAAAATAAATAATATGTATATCACACTCTTTGAACCCACCTTAATGTATCACAAAATATTATTTTTAAATTCAGTGATGTACATATATCAATCAATATTGACTGTTACAGCATTTGTCGCATTACTCCTTTCACTCTGTATATCAAAGCGATGTTTTAAATTTGGCAAATATGTTTTCTAGACGACTTAAATTATATACTCTATAAATATTCATGTGTAGAGAGAAAGAAATATCACAAAAAGATATAAATGTTTGTTTGATTGTCACATTAATGTCATGAGCGTAAAACATTTAAATTAATGCTATTCGATATAGTAGCTACCGTCAACAAGGATCAAAACACTTCAGAATTGTAGACATATCTGATGGAGTAGGTTGACATTTGCTCGTCGAGCTGCCCAAAGCATACATTCAGAGTTATCCGTCAATACGTCAAAATCTCATACAAATAAAATCAAATAAATTATGTATGTTAGTCGGAGGATTGTAAAGCCAGTCGCTGGCCATTTATTATTATCCTTTTTCTGTAGCTTATGTGTACATTGGTTGTACTTAAGTATTTCTGTCTTTTCTTAAGGTATTAAAAAAAGATTTGTTTGACATTAGCTTATATTGTATGTGCAGTTAGGAACACGAATCATTTATTTGAACCATTAACTACGAAAACTTTGCTCCGAACAGTGTCATGAGCTCTCAAACAAATGTGTTGGCGGTGTCAAATTTGACTTAAAAGCGTAAATTCTATCCCAAAAAAAAGGATGTGGAATATATTAAAGTAAAATGCTTTAAATAGGAATCTATGAGAAAATCAGGTTTTTTCTTTCCTAGCAAATCCAATACTGTGTAAGGCGTACACTGCAAAAAGCAAATATACTTACACCAGAGAGCAAACATAGATGCTCGAAGAAGTGTACAAACATTATTCCGTTTAGATTTTCAGTCAATATTTTTAAGTAAAATGTATGCACATACGGAGTTCCTGTTAGTTCTTTTTTTTGAATTTTTAAAAGATTTTTTTTCGAGAATTTTTTATTGAACAAAATCAAAAAAGAGAAGCACAAAATTTTTTTTTTATTTAACATTAAATAGCTATTTTGAATCTCTTTTAAATCATTGGTATAAAAACACTGTTAACTACTTTCTAGGATACTTTTGTGTACAGTACAATAAAAATGAAAATTTCTTACTAATTTGATTAATTAATTTAAGTCATTTTTATGAACAGCACAATGGAAATGAAATTTTTTTTCATTAATTTAATTTATTGATTTGAGATATTTGTGTGTACAGTACAATAAAAATTAATTTTTTTATTCATTTAATTTAAAGCGGTTTTCGAAAAGTAGTGCACTACAACAACAAAAATTCTTATTTTATATTATTTTAATTAATTGAATTTTCGGCTGACCATACAGCTGTTTCCAATATTACCAAATACCCATCATCAGTGGTCTTGAAAATAATTCTGGCATTTAATTATACGTACCAGGAATCGAAGCCAAGCCGTGCCCTGCCAAATTTGAAGCTCAGAGTCCGCGTTCATTAGTCAACTGACCCAAAGACTTTTATAATCACAAATTTTTCTGGTGTTTTGTTAATTTGCTGTGAAAGTTTTACTAACAAATTCACTGGATGTGTTTATAATAGAACGAAATCATAAATCAGCTGTAGAATAATTGAATTAATTAATTATATTTTTATTTTTAATTAATAAATTTCAATACTATTCTGTTTGTATTTAATTCAATTTAATAATTTGAGATATTTTTTGTGTACAGAATAATAAGAATTAAAATATTTTTTATTAATTTAATTAATGACTTCGAGATACTTTTGTATACACTACAATAAAAATGAAAATTTTTTTTTTTAATTTAATTAATTAATTTAAGATACTTTTGTGACCAGTACAATAAAAATTAAGAATACCAAAAAGCTTTCTGCTTCATAAAAATCAAAAATTTTATTAAAGAATTTGACAAATCTGTCAAGTGCACAGAATAGGTCCGATAGTATATATAATTCTATAGTATAAAAAAAATTTAGATATATAGTAATAAAATGAAATCTTCCGGAATATGTTTTTAAATTGAATTTAATCATTTTGTTTATTAATTCGTTTAAATAAATTATAATTTATTTATTTGCAGCACATTTGGCCTATTAGCTTCTTTAATGAGGAAACTTCTGAACTTCTGAATATATCGATAGAATAACAAACTTCTCACGGCTTAGGCGATCACAAATATATTTACTTGTACTATTTTTGTATTAAATTAAACTAAATTAATGAACTAAATTAAGATACGTCCAATCTGTGCAATTACTGTGAAAATTTCAGTTGTTTTATAAAAATTTATGAACAATGCTGCTGACAACTATAAAAATATGCTCTTTTTAAGCATTTTTTATTATTTGCATGCATGACAAATATTCTTAACTAAAATATATGCTCTTTACAAGCATATTCTTTATTGTTATTTGAATGCATGAAAAATGCTTTTGACAACTTAAAATATATGCTCTTTACAAGCATTTTTTACGAACAATTACGAACGGTTTTCTATACAAAACCCTTTACTCCATAGAAGTACTAGGTACTTGAGCTTTGAAATACCTAGGTACTTCTGTCAAGTGCACAGAATAGGTCCGTATATCTATACCTATAGTATAGAATTTATTTGTGATCTATTATATGTAAATAATAATATACAAAATTCATTATGTGCTTATGCTAATTCAGATTATCGAGTTCGATTGTGCTCGATAATTATATGTATAACTTATAGACATTATACAATTACTTAAAAATAACTTAATTTCTAAATTAAGTTATAATTTCTTATTGTTTCTTTTTTGATTTCTTTTTTGATCCTGGCTAGCTCATCAGCTTGTTCATTTTCCAAAACTTCCCTGTAATCTGGAACCCAGTAAAGACTTACTTTATTTCGAGCTACAAGTAACTGTAGGAGCTCATAACACTTAAGGACCTGTCTCGACTTGAAAGTCCAAGAAGACAGAGCTTTAAGAGCAGCCTGGCTGTCAGAGTAAATAACAATTTTTGAGCCAGATAGTTTTTTTGGATGATATTGATTCTTACGCATAAGTTGATTGCGTGAATTTCAGCTTAAAAGTCTCTAAAATTCTGGTGTTCTGGGTTCATATACACTAGCATCAGTGTAGTTCATCTAGCTTTCAATATACAATGTTAAAATTTAAAGACACAACCAATATTTAATATTCGTGCTTGGTGGTGTTTTTTTTTTCGATCTAAAATGGGAATTTTGAATTTCTCATCATAAATTTCAACTTCATTTATTTAACACCAAAAATTTAGGTGTTAGGTGTGCATCGCTTTTCTCATCCATTTGCAATTTAATTTAGTGTATATTTTATCATTAAGGAGTGAAGCGTGTGATGTATTGCGCTTTCCAAAGAAGTAACAATTGTGTACATTATTTTTATTACAGCGTAAGTTCGGAACATTTTCAATTGTACTCACAATGCTGGCAATGCTCGCAATGCTCGCAACGCTGGCAATGCTTCGAGTATGACGAGTGCGGGCAACAAACAATAAATTTTCTTTTATTCCAAATAAAGTTTTTTTTCTTTGGGTTTGTTTGTTTGTTTTTTTTTTCTTTTTTTCTTTTTGTCTTTTTCTCTTTTTAACGTTTTTTGTTTTATTTGTGTTTTGGCGCTTCACCCTTTTTTTGTGTATGTCAGTCAGTAAACTTAAGTATTTTGCGCTAAGGAGCAAGTGCATTGCACTCATTTCACTGCTTGCTGCCGACGTTGTACATTTGCGTTTCCGAATACACATATACACACATACACATATATGAGTGTTTGCTTATATTTGTGTTTGTGCTGCAGCCATGGCTATAAACTTAAAATAAAAATATTTGCGTTTATATATATACATAAGTGGATGCGTGTTTTGTGTGTGTGTATGTGTGTTTTGTGTGTGTGTGTGTTGTGTGGGTACATTTGTGTGAAATCGTGAACTGCAGTTTGTGGCATGTGGTTTACAACATTTTACACTTCATTCATAAATTTAAGTTCTTTCGTGCCGCTGCAAGCATTGCTTCTTGTACAATAGTGCCCGAATGCTTTATGTAGCTGCTGCCTACGATGACGCCACTGTAATACTACTTACTTACTTTTTCAAATGTTGTTGTTATTATTATTATTGTTGTTGTTGTTATTACTGTTATTGCTCTAAGGAGTTTAATGATGGTTTCTAAATTATTATAGCAGCACAATGAAGTCGCGTAGCATGTGTTCCCTCTGCCACCGGTGTATGTTGTTGGTTGTACCGTTGCTGTGGTGTGCTGTGCTGAGCTGTGCTGTGCTATGTGGTTGCTACACACTACAGTACGAGTAGCACAGGTGCTAGTGTTGTTGTAATTGCATTAGAGAATTACTTTTATTGCACTTAGTGGTGTTGAACGTTATAAATTGTGGGCGAAGTTATAACTACTTTCTCTTTTCGTTTTTCGTCTAACCTCTTCTGTCTCCTTTTTTTGTTATTTCTACCGCCTCAACTTCTTTCCTCTGGAGCGCATTTCATATTTAACCGTTGAGTAGTGTGAAATGTTGATTTTTATTGCAATTGAGCATAAAATGTTTCCAAATCGATTTAAATATTTATTGCTTTTAAATAAATTTCTGCGCTGCAAGGATACGCCAACAGCAGTTGTGACAAGTTCACTAAATTTATTGTGCGACGCTTTGGAATGCATAAGTAAAATTTCTTTTCAGAGAGTAACTGTAATATAAATTCAATACCCCCGAGTTGATGGTTACATAAAAGTTAACTTTGTTTTGTGAATTTTGAGTCTTTAATTCGATGAGCTTAAAACTTCTGTAATAACGGTTGGTACATTCTTCCCATCCAGTCCCATCCGCATAGAAAAACATGAGGTAAAATAACAAATAAAATGGCTTCATTTGAATTTTAAAATTTTATTAAAAATATTAATTAAGTAATGAAACAAAAATACAAATAAGAAATTCACGAATTAGAAATTATGACTATCACAGTATTTACAACCAACACAATATCCCCGCCATGAGATTCAAATTTTATCAGTATCACTATGAATACTATTATCGTAACCAAAATTATTACTATTACCACGATCACTATCACCATCATTATTGATAGTGAGCTTTACTGTATTACTAACACTATTACTACTATTATCATCATCCAAATCACAATCATAATTACTATTGCTGTATCTCTATCGCTGTCATTATGAGTGTCAGTGTCATAGTCATTATGATTATGAATATCATTATTATCACTATCATAGTTAGAATCAGGGCATCGACATTTTTTTTATTGTCTTGAACAGAAACGGTAACCGGAACGGAAAAAATTCCGGTTCAATGCCCTGGTTAGAATCATTACCTCTATCACTACATTTTTTGTGTGACATCGTGTAATGCAATCGAAAGCATAAGTTTCCTGTGAACTTTTTTTATTGAACCATTTTAAGATAGCGCCAAAATTACTACAGTATCCGGCGGTTAGTGCACTCCACAATACTTGTCTTGTAACATGTCAAGAGCTCATTTAGATCGCTAAGCTTAGGGCCGTCAAATTTGGATATGTAGCCATATTCACACAAATACCTCTCCAATTTAAGCAAAAAACAAAGAAGCAAGTAGTGTAAGAAAGTAGTAGTAGTAAATACGAAAAATTTCCGATTTCTTTTAGGTCAGAACCCATATGACTGTCTACATAACATGCCTCTTAAGACATGGTGTCTTAATTGTTTTCTTGTCATTATATATTCTATTAGCTACATTCTTATGCCTTCTTTAATTACTGTTGGATGAATAATTTTCGTGTAAATTTTATATATACAAACAAGAGCAACTACAAGAATAATTTTTTTTACATCTACAAACTATAAGCAACAAGTAATCAATTAAAATTTGGCGGCTTTCTAAGGTTTTCTACGCGATACTGTTTTGCTGGGTGGTAAGTGTACCTTTAGCTTCTCAAGCTTTTATAATAATAAACTTTGTAGAATTTTTCAATCAGAATTACCTCAACACTGAAGTAATAACAGGTAAAAATAGCTGGATTGCTAATATCTGACGTAGTGCCCGATGCAGAGGAGCATAGCTTTTAATAAAACTGGTAAATCAGAAATCGATGGTGGTTTCTTGTCGACACAATAAGTTCTTTAAAAGTTGTATGGAATAAACAATTACGTATCATGGTCTCCCTTATGCAGGTTTAAGTTGTAAGATTTGCACCTTATGTTTCTTGTAAAATAGTTATGAAAAAAAGAGTTTGTATTTTATAACTATTTTTATAAGATTGTTTACTGGAACGAAAATAAGAATTTTTATTTTTTTTTTTTACTGTTGCTTAAATTTTATATATTAATTTTTTTTAAAAATTTATTTTGCACTTGTAATTAATTTTTTTTTCTTTAAAATTGAAACAAATAGGCTCACTCATTTAATATAATAAAAGTAAAAAGTGATTTTATTGTGTAAAGCTCCTAGCTTACAAGGTGAGCACATTATGTGGCACAAGTGAATGGATTGCTCCTTTCGTTTACCGCAAATTAGTAACAGCGACGTTTTACTTGACATAGCATCAAACGTTAATGGAGCAAGTCGTACCCATTCGTAACTCGTAACTCTTAACTCTTGTAAATCTCATAATCTACCAGATACTTTTACTTCACACTTGGCGAATGAGCCGTAATCATATAGAAGAGTACGTATTTAGCACGTTTTGTGAAACATGCATGCGATTAAATGTAATGAGTTCGCTTGATATGATTTTCGTAATGAAATTTTAGACAAAATGACAGCTGCGTTGTCACTCAACTTATCACTCCAACAACAATACAAATTGTTGGTGGAAATCGTTTTGTGATTGTGTGCTCTTTCACAGTTTAGATATATGATGGCATCATTTTTTGTTTATATTCCACACACAAGTCAAGAGTTTACAGATATAAAAACAACAACAACAACAACAAATAAAAGATGTCAACTACAGTCTCCGATATAAAGGAACCCATACTGCCGCTACTCGTTCTTCACTTTATGTCACTTCAGTTAACTTCAGTCAACTCTGTTTCACATTTTCTTCCTATACTCTACAGTATCATATAAGTATATAACGAATTTATTCACACATCCTGTGAAAGCTGTCAGCATGAATCAAATGCAAATACAAAAGGTGAACCCGCTCTTGCGGTGAGATGCTACATTTCATTGACAAATAGGCTGTGGAGGCACAAGTGCCTCTGCCTGTGTCTGTGTCTGTGTCTGTGCCTGTGCTATTGCCATTGTCAAACGCACTTAAATAATTTCCGTATGTGCTTCAGCTAATTTGAAGATGAAATATACCAACCGCAGGCAAAGAAAGTGCCTTTTCTTGCTTAATGATTGTAGCCAAGTGTCGCTCGTTAACGCTGAAATTTTTCTAATCCATCTAACGATGTTATGCATCTTCCTAAACATCCGTGAGCGGAAGCCAAATTCATTAAAGTCGATAATGCCTGTGTGACTAATGGGATTTCGACGGAAGTACACATATAATGTGTGTGCGGATTTGTCAATCATGTATCTTATATCATTAACGGAATGTATTAGAAAGTTTTTAGTTAAATTTAGTTACTACTTCTCTCAAACACAAACTTGGTTCCATGGGATTTTTATGCAAATATTAAATATTAAGAATTCTAAGCGAAAATGTCGAATTAACAGTTAGTAGTTAAAAGTGTTGAAGAAACACGCTTGTCATCCTCTGAATAATTAATGAAAAGTTCGATATTTTAATTTTAAAATTCTTAAATAAATTCTTTTTTTATCAAACGACTTCTGTCAAGTGTAAACGCAAAAACCATTTACTTATGAATATGCGAATTATGAGTGACAGCGGCATCATAGGCTGCAGACGTGTGAGTGACATTTGTAAAATTTGATTGTCAGTTAAAATGAAATTCTACTTAAGAAACAAATAAATGCTCTAAATGATCTATTTCATTGTTCTTTCTATTATAGAATATTGTAGAAAGAAATATGTATAAATAGCTAAGAGTAAACATACAAAACAAGAAATTAAAAAAGTACTTAAATTTTTGGGGTGAAGCAGTAAGAAAAAATATTCTCATTTTTAGCTTTTAGCTTTACTTCTTGCTTATATATATTATATCAAATTATTCGATAAACCTCAAGATCAATCAACTCAAAGTTACTTGTGAAATCATGAAGTAACTATGTCAATCCGGACTTCAAGTAACTTATGTAATTTTGAATAAGCTATGCCTGCAACCTGCAAACGATACGTCTTAAATTATAATGTCAATTTAAGCTGACTAATGACTTAATGAATGACTTAACTAATGAAGCATCATATCAACAAATGGGTGGATCCAGTGCTTACATCGAGAACCGTATCAAGAAGGCAAAACAAGCGTTTGGTCGCTTAAATAAAGTTTGGCGATCATCTCAGTTATCACGCCGGACTAAAATACGAATATTTAACTCGAACATAAAATCTTGCCTTCTATATAGATGTCAATCCTGAAATACTGCGGCAAACAGCATCAATGCACTATAAGTTTTCGTAAATCAGTCATTACGCAAAATTGTTAAAGTATTTTGGCCAAATACAATTTCAAATGACGGTTTAAACGGTCTATTATTATTATAAACCGTTGGGTCTATTGTGCCTCTAAGCCCTGTTGCAACAATAGATACTGGTATAGAGCCTACTTTACAGAGTTTTATTGCATCTTCCGTAAGAATATACATTTCCAAGAGCCTATTCCGTATGTGCATTATCGCAGGGCATTCTAACAGCACATGTGTGGCCGATTTCTTATTCTCTTTACAGAATCTCCAGTTTGCATTCGTAAGTATACTCACTCTTATAAGCTGTTATTTTAGTTAACAGTTAGGATTCCTGTGATGATTCTAAGTTTTTCTTTTGATAGGTTCATACAATCCTGATATCTCTTATTGATATGGATACCAATAAATGATTTGGATTGTGGTGATCCTGGTATATTATCCCAGTAATACTTTTTATGCTGGTTCTCCTTTATATTTATGAGAGAAAGAAGCGTAGTATGTCCTAGTCCACAAAAAGGTTCCGGCCCCATCATTGGTGTGGCTGCTCCTTTTCTGGCTAGTTTGTTCATATAATAAGCTTAATAACATTTTTTTATTATCTTTAACAAAAATTTGTATCTATTTTATTTATTTTCAGAACATAAAATAGAAATGTTAAATGCTTTCAGGCATCCTTTTTCAATTCATGTACAGGACAATTAATTATTAATTGATTATTAATTGATTGATTATTAAATACAATTATAATTTAGCTTATGTATTGAAATACGTATTGGCTTTCTATCTATTAAAAATGAAATAATTTCACTTTTAGTTTTTAATATTATCTTTCTCTATACTTGACAAATATTTTAATAATTAATATTGTACTATACCCTCCGACGAATATACCATATATGAGAAGGGATTCAATTACTTTGAATATCTTTTCACTTCGATGTGCTGTTTTTTAATACAAAAACTAAATCAGTTAATCCGTTTACATTGCCAGCAGCTTAAAGGATTTTTGAACAGAAAAGGATGCAGTCTAAAAGTAAGCTCAGTAATAAAAAGTAGCAAATAATATTAAATGCCTTTCACTAGTAACATATAGGAGGAAGCAAAGGAAAGTTTTCAAAAAATTCAAGAATGTTGAACAAAAATTGTTGAAAAAAAATTAGAAAGTTACTCACATGTCAGATTGATTGCTCATATTTGTTGATGTTGCGCACGTCTTTGGCATGAATAAATTGAACAATACTCCATCTATCCACTGGCTCACACACTATGAAATATACATCGATGATGCGGCATACCATGGCAATGAAAGTGCCATGGAAAGTGTGGCAATGGCATCATTATACTTTCTCCACATAAGTATAAAGTTGTCGAAAGGATGTGGAACTCACACAAAAAGTGAATAAATAAATTTTCGATGACTTGGCGTCATAAAAGAGCGCGTAACTTGGAATAACAGATTTTGAAAAAATCAAAGAATACATATGAAAAAAAATAAAAAATATATACATATATAAATTTATAAATAAAAAGCTTAAAAAGTCTTTTGCTCTATTAGGTAAAAGATACACTGAGAATATTTATTTAAGTATTTAACATAATAATATTGGTTTAGGTGAACTTTTACTACGGCTTTGTCTTTTCGGTACTTATTAGTTTAAATTATTCAATTTTTTTAATATTTGTCTTGGACGAATGTATAGTGCTCAAAATTTTTGATTGTATTACGCTGATTGAAAGGAACGAGTATCAAGGAGAGTACGGGTTTTGCTTGTGTAAACCAAAGAGTAAATGTTCAGAAAATCGGACAATTTCATTTCTAAGACAAGTTTGGAAATGCACTGTTGCCACCAGTTTGAAAATTATTGCGGTTAGTTGCGGTTTACCGTATATATTATATAAAAGTAACATTATTTATTAACATTTATTTTTTTTTAATTCAAAGTTGGCATGATCTGTAATTTATATAACGAATTAATTTGCATTATTCAAATATATTACACAGCTCCATCTTACAACAAGGCGATGACCAGATGTGTCAGTGGTTTCCATGTAGAAATTTTAGATTTAAGCCCGATATCATAAATACTAAGTTGTATCAAGATATAGCGTATTGGAAAACGTTGTTCAGAAATTTCGGTTTAGTGTCAATCATTAGATTAATTAGGTAGCGCAGCGAAATATAATTTATATAGAACACTTCTTTAATTGTTTATTCAAAAATTGAATGTTATACAATTATATAAATTACAATATATGTTAGAAATAATCTTTTTCTCTCTGTCTTTAGCAGTATGTATCAAGTCTCCAATCGTTCTTAATCGTTCTCATTGCCTTCGATTCTGTCTTCTACAATCAGTTTCAGCAATTCATATTTTGGACTTTGGATAATTTTTCGGAGTTTTCTATCTTTTCTTAATCTTGTTAGAACTTCCTCATTTGAAACTTTGTCCGTCCAAGGAATCTTCAAAATACATCTGTAGCACCACATTTCAAACGCTTCGAGTTTGTTCATTGTTAGGATTTTCAAAGTTCAAGATATCAAGCCATAGAGTAGAATGGACCAGACATAGCATTTAATGTAGCGCATACGTAAGTTGATGCTGATGTTACTATTGTATACCACTTTTTCGAATTAGTGGAAAGAGTTATAAATCATCTCTATTCGACGTTTGATTTCTTGATCTGATGTCCACTCTTCATTTAGCCAGCAAGCAAGGTATTTAAACTTAGCTACTTGTTCAATAGCTTAAGTTCCAATTTTGATAGTTGCATCGTTATGTGGTAGTCGTTTTTTACTGATAATCATGTATTTGATTTTTTTGATATTTATGGATAGGCCAAAATCTCTACTCTTCCAATTTATAGTTGACTTCACTAAAATCCGTTGTCAAATAGATATGTCGGGAAATCGAAGTTGTGTTAATCAATGGATTGCAGTGTTGTTATTGTAAATTCTATTAAATTCTATTCTATTTTCTTTTGAGTGAATTCTATTAGTAAATAAATTTCAAACAAATCGTTGATGATCTTTAATAACAAATGAAGGTTAACTTAACCAATAGATATATAAAAAATATAAAGTTGCAAAAAATATTTTAAGTGTATTTATGCAAAAAATTATGTAAATTTCTTTGCATATCCAACCGATTCACATAAATACGTGAATGTATTCGAAAGAGAGGGGCTCAGCATGTAAACCAACATAAATTTAAAATTTCCCTTTTACAAAATAAGCTATTTAAAAGCCTAATACCATTGGCTCACTTAAATGGCTGTGCTCGCATAGCGTTTAAGGATATTAAAGGATATTTTCAATTGTTTTTTATTCACTCATATTTGGTGTCTGATATGAATATAAAATATGATAATTTAATATTGTAATACGAATGCGAATGCGAGTGCGGTTGCATGCACGAATATCTATGAATTCATATGCTTTTCAAATAAATGCTCAAAAGTCAATGCTTCACAAAGTTAAAACTACTTACGCGTAGCTTAGAAGATGTGCGCCCTCCTCCATGGAACACACAAAAGTAGCGTGAATACTACGTACTAGAGACCACCCTTGATGTTGAAATGTTGAAATGTTTTACTCAGAAGTGGTGATGATAAACACAGGGCTTAGGTGTGTACATCCATAGCAGCTACAATTTCACACTTAAACGTGAAAAAAAAATTTCTTTCCATATATCCGTATATTATTTGCAATTTAACCGAACGGTAGGTAGGAGCAGTTTGGTGTGGATGTTTTAAAACAAAAATCCCGAAAAGTCATAAGCACATAAAGCACTAAAAGCTACAAAATATATCGCATACAATTTAAGTAAATCATAAAAGTAAATACTTTTTTAAGGTCTTCGCCATAAAATCGTTTACTTTGCAAAATGCAATATGCAAAATTCTAAAATAAAAACTCGGAAAACTCGGAAAACTCTGAAAACTCTGGTTTCGAACATTGAGATTGAAAATAAGGAACAGTGGCACTATAGTCGTAAAATTTTATATGAGTTATGTTGAGGTAATTTAACTTATCGAGTCGTACTCGTATGTGCTCCCAGTTAAGCTAAACAAAGCGTAAATATTGCTCAAATGAATATAACGAATTCTATCTCCGATAATTTAAATTTGTTTTTCATTTTCCATTTTTCACTTTTCACTTTTTATTCTTCAAAATTACGATTTCACTCTCAACACTTTTTGTTGTTCCACTTTGGGTTGGCATTAATGTGCCACAGAAAACTTTCTGGATCCTAACAGCATTGACCTCATTTAGGAAGTTGACGTTTGCGCTGAACTTTCTTACGGTCGCTTTTCGGTCTTCAAATTGTGGCAGAGTCCTGAGTCCGTCCTGAATGAAATCTAAAATAAATGAACAATAGAAGCAAGAAAAACTACAACAAATATTACAAAGAAATTTCTATAATAATGGAACGAAAAAAGAAATTAAATAAAACTACAAAACTACGAAAATTTTATTTCAACAAAATAGAAGAAAAATGAAAAAAATCCGCAAAGTTGCAAAAATAATGCAAAAAGTTTTAAATTGTTAATTTGGTACGAGGAGAAGCGGGCGAAAATAATTTTTACTTTGATAATTTGAAAATAATTTCAAGTTTCTTTGGAATTAAAAATTGAGTATTTTGTTTTACTACAGCAAATTGTAAAATTTGTAAATTTTTTTTAAATTAAAATATTAGCAAAATTTAGTTGCGTTTAAAAGTGTTTAATTTCAACTGATTTATATGTGTTTGTTCACAAGGTTCTTCCAAAAAAACGTTTACTTTCGTTTACTTTCTTCTACTCAAATTGGACCCAAATGCTTAGATAGTAATTTTTTTTTTTTTGCAGTAAGTGGAAAGCATAGAAAGTCACAGTGTGAGACTTGAACTCCACCACCGCCACTGAGCCACCACTTAGGAATGAATGGTGAAGATTTCCACAGGGGAGAGAGATGTTACCATATAGGCTTAATACCTAGCGAGCTTGGTTCATCTAAGCCAGTAAGCAGGGGCGTAAATTAGGGGATTAGGGTGACGGTAAAGGGGATAGGTTTAAAGCGCATACGCGCGTTTGAGACTAGTGACACGATGCGTCGAGCAAGATTATTTTAACCTGCGATTTAGTTAAAATCTAGTTGAATCAAAGAAATTATTTTTCTGAGTGTAGGTATTACAAAATAACTTTATTTGAAGTAGAGATAAACTAATTATATAAAGTGATAAAATTTTGCTACCTATACACTGCGGTATAGATGAAAAACCGAAACTGAGCTGTAAATGTTCTATTTCGTTCCATCAATACTTGTGTTTTCTCGGAGAAAGTATTATTATTACTTTTACATATTTTTCATTTTTAAAAATTAGATTTAGAATTTAATCTATTCACAGATAGTTATTACATAATTTTTTCATATGTCTCTGTTTCTAGCATACAAACCGTAGCTTCTTAAAGATTTGGACGTTGCGGTTGCCACTGTTTTCCGCCAAGTGGTTATGGGATGACCTCATCTTCTTACTCCTTGCAGAAAGCATTATTTAAGTAGATTCCATATTTTAAGTGTTAAAAATCAAATTGATTAAAGTTTTTAAATCAACTTAATGATGCAAGATATGGGTTTCCTTTGAGATTAATTATCATACAAAATTTAATTAGCATGGTTTGGCCTTAATATGAATATATGGTTCTTTATTCACTTTAGTTAATACACAATATATAGAAAATCAATTCATTCTGATATCTACTGGCAGATAGGTTTCTACATTCTATCTTTGAAGTATCTGCAAAGCTTAAAAACAAGTGTCTTCGAATAAAACATTAAAGCTGTTAAGTTAACTTCTCAAATAACATACATATTCATTATTTATATTTTGAGCTTATAAAAAGCTTTTTTTTTTCGAACACTAATGTAATACAACAACAAAAACTCATTTTGTATTATTTTAATTAATTGAATTTTTGGCTGGACATACAATTGTTTCGAATATTGCCAAATACCCATCATCAGTGGTCTTGGAAATAATTCTTGTATTTAAGTATTTGTAAATATTTTTTTGAGACTGCAAGTACTAGGAATAAAACTTGTGCCCTGCCAAATTTGAAGCTCAGAGTCAGCGCACCTTAACCAATTGACCCAAAGCCGTATTTGACTTTTTGTGTTCGCACATTTTTCTGGAGTTTTATTATTTTCATTTTAGTTATCTACGCATGATTTCGTATGTAAAATTAAAGTTAAAATGGATGAATCACTTTTCCATTATACTTTCATCTGTTGAGATACTTTTTTACATATGCATGGTAGTAGTAGAAAAAAGATCATATATCTGTCATTTAATTGAGATTTTATAAGTTTATAAGAATTTAATTTAATATTTCGTTATGTTTTAGCTTTTATTCTCATTTCATTAAGTCTCTAAAATGTCAGAATATGTGTCAGAATTTAATCTGCTTTAATACATTCTACACATGGCAAATTCTTTCACCATTTTGTCCTTCTGATAAGAGAAATTTTAATTTTTTATGCTTTTACATACATAATTCAAACATTTTTTCAGTTGATTTTTATAGAAAAATGTCATTTATTTTATTTAATAATTCAGCATTAAAAATCGTAATAATAAGAAGTACATTACATATATAAAATAAGACATGATATCATATTAATTCAATTGTTATAACAAGCAAGAAGCTGGAAGCAAGAACATTTATTATTCCTAAATAAATGAGAAAATTTTATTATAAAATTTAATCTGCTTTATTAGTGATTTTAGTATTTTAATTAATTCAAGAATTTTATTTTTATATTTATGTAAAGTTGAAAATTAATTTAAAATTCACCAAAATCATGAGAATAACAGAAAAATATGAAAGAACAGAAATAATCACTTAAGCTGCTTTTAAAATGTGTAGTTTAATTATCTGTGAGAAATGCAAAATTCGTGTATTTAATTAAAATTAATATTTGGGAATAATAGAATTCTTTAGAAATCAGTAATTCTATTATGGACTCTTTTGCAGATGTATTTGAGTACACGATGGATGTGAGATATTTCAACTTACAATTGTGCTTAAAAGTATTTAAGGTAGAGCTGGTTAGAGCAAGTGAACAGGTTGTTAATAATACTTATTGAAGTTTTATTCAATGCAATAAAAATAAATAAAATAAGTACTATAATAATAATTATTGTCTTAATTAAAAAATAAAAATAAAAATATGAAAAAATTATAAATATATATTTTTAATTTTTAATAAAAAAATAAAAAAAAAACAGTTTATTTTCAGCATTTCTTCGAACTTAGACATACATAAACTGCCGGAAGTTATTTGCGGATTTCATCTTCAGTGCATTGAAAACTTTTTGTGAAGCATTTAACTTTGCTCTAATTAAAACCAGCAGCGATTGTTAATATACTTTAGGCAATCTTTGAGTATGAAAGGAATTATGAAACAAGAAATAAACATGCAATTTTCAGATATTTTAACAAAATTGCCATACGCCAGTGAGCAACTTGCAAGCAACTTGCGCAATGTAATGCCTATAAGCATTTTACGGAACTTTTACAAAAAGTATTTTTATGTATTTGAATGTGTTTCTTTCTTAGATATACTCGTAAAAATTCACATTTCAATGTCTTATACAAGCTTAAAAACTTATATGTAAATTTTTAAAAAAAATTTCAATTAATGTACGAAACGAAAACGTAATTTTTGTTCACATAACATATTGAGAAGAAATTTTAAAACAAAAAAATATTTAAAATAAAATCAGAAAGATAATATAAACGCACTAATCTAAAATTAGTTAGCAACTACTTAAAAGTAAGTATAAGAAGTGTTCAGAATAGATGCAGAGATATCACAATATGATTCTCTAACAGAATTGCTTTTCCTTGACTGAACAAGGAAACGCAAATTCTCCTTTATTAACACAATTTCTCTTTAGTTACTTTTAAGAAAGTAAGAATGATATAGAAATTTTAGAAGCAGACAGAACCAATATGTAGTAATTTTTTTAATGTAGAAATATAGATATATCTACAATACATTTGTGATATCCAGCTCATAACATGTTTTACAGAATTGTCTCTATAATATATTAACATCAGAATTTCGCACATATTGTCCAATTTGTTGTCTTTTGATATGTGAAAGGAACTGAAGCTATTATATGGGTCATTCTTTTACAAATCGGACACCTTTTTGACCTCATGATCTTCGATTTGTCTAAAATTTTTTATGTACTCCTTTCATAAAATAAATAGACCCGTATCTTGTAATTTTTTTCCTAGGAGATAAAAACCCGTGGGGTTTTAAGAATTGACATTGTAGACACATTTTCGAAACGTTAAAGCTCAGATTCTATAAATGGTAGAACAATGAAACTTGCTGCCTTTTAAAGATAATTTATTGAATTTTCAAGAGATTGTTAAGATTGTTTATATTTGCATACAAATATACAAAAATTTTTCAAAACATTTCCAAAATAGTTTTAATTTTTTATATTTTATTTAGATAGTTTTAAATTTTACAGCCAAGTAAAAATTTTTAGAACGGCATTATTTTTTTAAATTTTTTTTTCTCCCGCAAAACACATCAAGCACATGCGTACTATATTTCCACTGAATGAGTTTCCATGAATCAAAGAATATACTATAAATATTTTTATATAATATTTATATTGATTTCGATTAGTAATAAAATTCTATATCGAACTCAAAAATTTCAGGACGATATTGTCCTTAAAATTACTTCAAAAAAATTAATTTATCCTTCACATCGCATCAAACACCTACACATGATTTTTCAGCAAAAGAAAAGCGGAATATGGCACGCAAATTTTTCTTCTTTAGTCGTATTAATGGGTATAAGAAGAAGATCGAAATAGAACCAGTTAGAAGCATTTATAAAAGCGAGAGTCTGGCCAATGCTAATACTGAAGATATCGTTGAGTTTATAAAACCATAAGCAATTCGAAAAAAAAAACCAACAATTTTTTTTTCAAATTTCTTAACAAAACAGTTTTTGTGAATATAACTCTTATTGTCATTCTTATTATGAACAGAGGATATTGCATCGCGATCTTTAGATATATTAAAGTGACTCACTCAATCCTATTCCATCACCATATGTTATGTTAAATATTTAAGCCCTTCTTTCAGTGCAGCTCTCCAGCATAAACTTCGGTCTTCTCGGTCTCTTTGTAGAACTTGCAATTTTATTTGAAGCTTTCAAAGCGGTTATAAGATTAACGCTAAATATTTTTCCTTTTACTTGAGATTGGTATATCACTTCTAAGTTAATTTCTTATCTATATGATTTCGAAAAGAATACAAATTGTAATTCCCGTATGTGGTTTACCACAAAATTTTTTTTTATTATTATAGTGTTGTGAGAATAAGTATTATAATTTTGAAAAGTGAAAATTTGCATTTAATTTAATATGTATCAAAAATTTATAACATATGTATTATTGTCATGTTTGTATATATATACATTGTATATATATACACAGCAACAATAATAAAAATGGTTATTTAAAATTAATTCTGTTCTGTTTCAATTTGAGATTAACAAAAGTTCGCTTATCTCAAAGACATTATTTAATCAGTTAATCTAATCAGTTTCTATTAAATCTGGAACACGAGGAGCAGCATACTTGAAACGCCAAGTTTCGTAAATTTTTCGATCCTATCAATCAAAAACAAAAATCATTAAAACATTATTCAAAGTAATAAACATGCAGTATATACCTTCTCTGTTATCGATGGACGTAACATTTTAAGTGCTACTTCAATATGTTTATTTCCCACACACATATTTTCTCCTCTTAATTTGGTACTTAAACATTGTTTAAGTACTAGCATAGCGGCTTGCCGCATCAAACCTGCCAAATCAGCTCCTGTGAATCCATCAGTCTTTTTTGCTATTTCAACAAAATCGACCTCCTCTGACAACAAGGGTCGTGTACGATTCTATAATTAAAATCATAATTAATTGCGTAAAGATATACATATATACATATATGTTAGTGTTATGTTTTCACCTTTGTTATTGCTTTAAGAATTTCTACACGATCGCTTTCGTTTGGTAAACCTACATACAATATTGTGTCTAAACGGCCAAGACGTAATATAGCAGGATCAATAATATCAGGGCGATTAGTTGCAGCTATAATGTAAACACCTTGACGATCTTTAACACCATCCATTTCGGTTAAAAATTGATTCACTATTCTTGTACGTGATCCGTTAACTGCGTTAGTTTCTGAGCGTTTTGGACAGAGTAAATCAAATTCGTCGAAGAAAAGTACACAAGGTGCTGAGTGCCTTGCACGTTGGAAACTTGCGCGTACTACACGTTCACTCTCACCAACATACTATAATTAAGTAATAGAAGATATAATAAAAAATATGTTTTTATTAAATATATCATATTATATATATTATGTTGTAGTATATACATTATATTATAACATACACATTATATTATATATATTATACATTAATATTTTTAATGAATTTATACTATTTTTAACTGCTACTGTTTATTTTTTATTTTTATTAATGATCATACTAACCATGTTCATTAGTTCTGGTCCCTGTACGGATATAAAATTAATGCCAGCCTCATTAGCAATTGCTTTAGCCAGAAGAGTTTTGCCACAACCAGGCGGTCCGCATAACAAAACACCTGAGGGTGCAGATAAACCAAGTGTTTCTAAGTTTTCTGGGAATTTGAGAGGTGCTAAAATGGCTAAGTTTAACTCATCACGTATTTCATGTAAAGCCCCAATATCTTCCCATGTCGCATCAGGAATAGTTATGAAACCCTCACGTTTAGCAGTAGGTTTTATTAATTTTATAGCATCTAAAAAGTCGTCATGCGTTATATAAAACTTATCTGGCATCATTATTTCTTCAGATGGATTAATAAGCAAATTCCTCATTTCTAATAAAGATAGTTCTGGAATGTTTTCTTTTTTAATACATTTTTTTTCTGAATCATCGTCATTTGCTTTTATTATATTAGTTTTAGCATTAATTTTTTCTTCTTTCGCCTGTTCTTCATTAGTTTTCATTTTGTCCATAGCAGTTTTCTCCACATCAACAGTCTTCTTATTCTCAGTATTTTTTGATTCTATTCCGTTCTTTTCTTCTTTTAATGTTTCTTTTTCTTTTTCTGTTGCTGTTTTTTCAACTGAGTTTTTAGCTTCTTTTTCAGATTTATTTGCTTTCTCAGTTTCTTCATTCTCTTTGTTATCCAAATTCACAATCGTTATGTTTTCTTGTTTTCGTTCTCGGAGCTTACGAATTTGTTCTGAACATTTCTTTTTTACTGCAATTGTAGCTGCACATGATATTAAATTGGATAAATCACCTCCAGAATAACCGGGTGTTAACTCAGCTATTTTATTAAAATCAAAGTTCTTCTTTAAAGTTTGACTTTTACAGATAACACTTAACATCTCTTTGCGATTACGTCGATTTGGTAATGGTAACGCGATATCGACAAGAAAGCATCCGTCTTGATACAAATCTGGATCCAATTCATTTGGTCGAGAAGTAGCTGCAATAACTAAAACTTTATGACCGTTCTCAGATTCGTTTAACTCAGTAAGACAAGATATCAGTTTTAAAACTACTAGTCGCTCCATAACCTTTTGTGCCTTTGAACTATTCCCACATATACCATCAATTTCATCAATAAAAAGTACACATGGTGCACAAAATAGAGCCTGATCGAAAACATCAGAAATTACTGTTTGAGTTTCTTCTAAAGTATCTGATATAAGTTCTCTCCCATGTAATTTAATAATATTCAAATGAAATTCCCCGGCTATAGCATATGCAAGATGCGTTTTGCCACAACCTCTAGGGCCATGTAGTAAAATTCCACTTGGTGTATCCAAACCTACTGTATTATAAATTTTTGGTGTTTTGAGATATAAAAAAGTCTCACATAACTTTTTTAAAGTATTTTCCATACCACAAAGAGTGTTGAAATTTTGGGTTGACTGATCCAATATAACGTTTTTGTTATATTTACGCACTTTTTGCTTCATTTTTAATGCAGCATCATTCGCTCCAAAGACAGTATCATTCGCTACAGAGTCAGCATCATTCGCTCCAAAGTCAGCATCATTCGCTACAAAGTCGGCATCATTCGCTACAAAGTCGGCATCATTCGCTACAAAGTCAGCATCAACTTTTATTTTTTTTGCAGGCTGTGTAGAGTTTTTTGAGTACAATTCGTTATTCAATGCACTATCACTTTCTGAGTAATTCCAACCAACTTTTACAAACTCATCATACAAATCGAAGTTTTCAGATATGATACGATAAGCTTCTTTAACTGATATACGCAAACGTTCGACCTCTACTGAAGAATATTCAGAAAATTTGTCTTGTAGATACTTACTTATTATTGTTGGATTTATGTAGGTCTTTTCAACGTTATCACGTAAATACTTTCGTACTCTATCGATAAATATTTGATCCATTATAAAAACTCTGCAGTCAACACAAGCTATGTACGTGTTCACTCTCAAGAAAGCGGAAGTTTATCTGTACTTCACAACTTATCTACTTACAACTTATCTACTTCCAACTTATCTAAACTGTCAAACTGTCAGTTTGACAGTTTGTTTGAACCAGCGGTGCCAGATTTCTAAATTTAACAAATCAAACATTTTGTAAAATGCCTTTTTACTACCAATAAACATTAATATTGGAGTTGGTTTTAATTTTAACAAAACTGATAATTATGTTTCACAAAATATTTGGTTTATATTTAGCATATATTTAACCAATTGTTTTATTACATATATATACTTACTGTGGGTATATAGATTTCTTTAATATTTTTAAAATATAAGTGTTAACTGAAACACTAACTAACTAAATAACTTCAAAAAAAAAAAAAAATAGGAACTTAACTATGTTGGTGAGTCCTTTGAATATATTCGCCAAATTTATTGTGTTCCTAAGGAATTTCGCTGCAGGATATTTCTTCCATTTATTTTTATTTTGGTCACGATTACCTTCGTGCCTTCCTCCTTGATTATTTTGACGTATAATTGCGCTTATGTGCAAAGACATAACGAAAAATAATTAACAGCACAAAACGAGAGGCAAGAAGCAGCATGTGTGACGAACGTTTTATGCCTGCAAGTCAACAGGATACGATTGGATTGAGCCGCCTGCGTTTCAGTTAAGTCCCGTATAAGGGATATTAACCCTAATCAGGCTAATTCAATTTGCTTTTTATTAATTATGCTTTTGTTGTATCGCTTGGAATTTAGATTAGCCAGTGGCACTAATGAATATCATAAGCCGATGAATTAAGCTGGCATACAAATAATCGATAGCGAATCAAGTTTAAGTGCGTTTTATGTGCACAAATATAAAAATAGTATTAGTAAGCAATTTGTGCAAATGATTTGATAATTGACAATAATAAGAAAACTTATTCCATTCTTCTTTACATTTAATTGGAAGGAACTATAGATGGAGAGCAATTTCTTGGAGCTGCAAGTTAGTATAAAGACAATGAACATTGGAGGGATTACTTACGAACTCCATACGAAGAGAAAATGAATTAAACAGAAATGAAATCGAATTAAAAGGAAAAGTCTTAAGAATGTTCTTTAGTACTGTTAAAGTGCAATTACATTAGCTTATTATATTCCTTACGAAAAACTTGAATTTTTTCTGAGATAAAATTTTAAATGTACAGAAAGATAGATTTATTGTATTGAATTATTCAGAAAGTGATTTCGTTTTTTGCCAACAAAAGTTTTTATTTAAATTTTTCTTACATTCTGAGAAGCCAACTGAAGTAGATACAAACAATTTGCTTATAACAATTCGTGAGATCAATAAAATATGCTATTTATCGAATTCAAACATTAATGATTACGTTATCATTAATGTTTGATAATCTATTGTTTTTCTTTATGCTTGATAGTATCAAATCTTGACATATGTTACACAAGAGTTCTCCGAAATAAACATTTGTTGCGTCAAATTGACATCTGTGATTTGCTTTCAAATATTAAAGATGATAAATTATTGAGTTGTATCGGGTTATCTAAAGCTATACTTAAAGCTAGAGATCAAGGATTACCGGATGGAAGCACCTCAAAAGCCAATATATACATTAAAAAACTTTGGATTTCGAGGAAATAAATTTTTGTTTTAGTTTCTACAAGGTAACACCGCGCTAAATGATCAATCTTATTGTAATTCCCAAAACGGCCGGGTCTATGTCCCAGAGCCACTCGTCGTCAGCGCCGATCAAGCGGCATTCAACTTCACAACAACTGGAGAGGTATAGTGTTCTAACAAGATAATTTGGGACTTTGTACAGGTTTTTAAATAGTCAAATAGCTTGTCATACCGCTCTCACCATATTCAGATCTAGCATATATTATCACTTATTCCGATCTTCACAAAAATGTTGGGGCAGTAAGACCTGCACTATAAGGGTGGATGTCCAAAATGCTAGATTATTCGAATTGCCAGCAATAAACAAAATTTTTCTCATCTCAGAAATATGGCTATTATATCAAAGTAGAGGATATGTGATTTAATAAAGTGAATTGATATAGATTTTCTAGTATCGAAAGTGAACGTTGTTTTTATTTCAATAAATTGTTTGCACTACATAACATCATTCAGGTAATTTAATATAATTTTCTATAGAGTTGATAATGGTTTGGCCATAATGAATATTCATTTGATGAATATGGTCTACAGACAATTGTGGATTTTTATTGTGTCTAATGTGATGATTTGATTTGTTGGTGAACAAAAAAATAACCTTTAACACTGAAGAAAACTCCATGTGAGAAATTTCTTCGTCGTCCAAACCCTGTTGTTCGAGTACCCAATCAACGTATTTTTTAGAGATTGCATGATCAGAGCTTATTTCAGTTCTTGTGTAAGTTGAATTTTATAACATTGGTGATACAAACTCAAATGCAAAATAGAATATAATCATAATCTTTTTGTAAAGCAAAGCGAGTATTACACACCAGATTTGGTTGTACAACTTATCTGACGTCGCTTTCTTATCCAGATGAACACAGTCGAGATTATTTTGAACATACTTTCAGGAAAATATACAAACATTTTTTGCTCATCAGGCGATTGTTTTAAAATTATATTTAATTTATAATTTTAATATATAGATTTATATTTATTTTTACTTATTATATTTAAATTAATATTTGAAATCTTCTTGATGGTATCTGTTAATAATTAAGAAATTTTCTCTAGACAGACAATACAAATTATATTTAAAATAAAGGATTCATTGTATTTTAAGATGTGTGATAATCTACTTATTTTTGTTAGCATAAGGTTATTAATATATTAAATTTTGGTTATGATTTTTAAACCTATTTTTAAAACAAAGAAATTGATAATTACAATATAAAGTATTATATCTTAAGTTCGGATATAATTCATTTATAGTTGCAAAGGAGTGAACCCGTTTTGAACCCTGTTTTTTTAATTACATCGTCTGCTAACGAGATTACTTGCGCAATGAAACGATATTTTCGCATCTATTCCTTAAAATTTATGAAATTTTGCATGTAAGTCGATAAAATCCGACGGTAAACCAAAAAACACTACCAATTTTGACGAAAAATCAAAATATTTTGATATCCATCCAACTTGTTGTCAACACAGCTATTACACATCCAATTTCAGATAAGTTGTACAACCAAATCTGATGTGTAATACACGCTTAATGCATAAAGTGATCCGTTTTAGTAAGTTTTTATAATTCTGCTGCACTCAGCGAATATTAATCGATTCATATTAGGTCCGTTTCACGAGCTACTGGTAGTAAAACTCAAGTAAAACACAAGAAAAGTACAAACTAAGAGCGTAACATAAAAAAGTTATAAATTACGCACAGATTACACAGATTTTCATTTTCATGGAACAGTTTTGTATAAAGTCTGGTAAGAATACCAGTGCATCGCAAATAAACGCTACAAAAATTCAAATTCAAACCAAAACAGCTGATTCACACATCAACACAAATTTCACTTGAAATGAAATGTACAAGTAAAGTCTGTGTTCGACAGGGATGTTACGCTTTCTCAGTTGCTCTTAGTTACTTGAAAATTTGCTGGTGGAACGCACTTGTGTATACACAGTGTTACTAAAAGTTACTACGAGTAGCTCGTGGAACAGAGCTATTGTAAAATGGTAAATGGTAACAGAACAGTTCTGTTTGACATATTTCACGTTAAGAGGGCTGCCAAAATCACAGTCACAAAATAAGTAACTTAAATGTTTGTGAAAACAATCTTATTGTTACCTAAAAGAAAAGAAAAAAAAATTAAAAATCTTGAATAATATCTTGAATAGTTCGTCAACAAAAAACAATTCTATATTTTAGCGATTCATAGTACGGAAAAAAGTTTCTATCATGAACTAACAACGTTCAAAATAAATGTTAAAATAATGAAACCCATAGCTTAAATCAGTAGCATTCCTGCACGTTCAAATTTAAGCTTTAAGTAATTATCACTTCGGGAAGCGCGAAGTACGAGGCGGGCGGGCAGAGAATTATGAAGCAAACCAAAATGCATAGAAGTTTTCCATTACCGAATTAGGCAGTGGCAGATGAATTAGTATGTGTGTGCATTTGAGCGTTACAATGCTTTATTCATTGCATGATTAACATTAATTTAATTCCGTCAAAATGTCAGACATATCTAATGCTTTTCTGTATTCCGGATACCGAATGTACATGTGAGCGCATACGAGTAGATGTATCTATTTGTATGCAGTATCTCACGGATTGTTAGCATAACTAAGAGTGTTACTGACAGCTGGTTTAAATATATCGCATATAACATACCTAAAATGTTTTCGCACTTTCATGTGTTTGCTGCTTCGAGGCTTATTAATTTGTAGTAGCACTTAATTATTATTTAATTTTCTACTAAAGATAAATGACAATATGTTTATATATTTCAAAATAAATTCAATATTTCAAAAATAAATAAATATCGAATGCAGCAGATACAATAAGGGTAGTAAGATGCTACTACTTAAAAATATTCATTTTTCGTGAGTATGTCGCATAATTCAAGTTCTTAGGCAACTACAGGTGCTTGAGTATTTTACCAGATAGATACATAAATCTTTTAAAAAAAATATTTTTTATTTGTATTTTCCATGAATATTTAAATTTTGCCACACGTTTTTGCAAGTGTCATAACACACACGACCACAAACAAATACATTGTACATACAAATACCAATCAAAACTGTGGATAAGATGAGTTCATCTGTACGCGAGTATATGGTATGTATGTATTGCTGCATATGTAGATACATCTCCAGGAAAACCGCCATCGTACACAGATTCAACAGTCACAGGACACTTTATAAATTAAGGTTACGCATGTCGCATATTAAAGCTACTTTTATGTTCACGCCAAAGTCACATTTTGATTGCATTTAGTAAAGAAGATACTTTTCAAAAATATAAAAAAACTTCTTCTCAGAAATCTTCATCTTTATCAGTTTGAAAACTTTAAAGCTTATAAGTTAATGCTTTACTTCCGCACACTGGCAAAGCAATAAATATCGTTATTCGCTCAAATATCGCAAATAAATCACGAATATTGGCTTCTAATGTTATTACTCCTTTGGGAAAAACGTAATGTTTTAGATTACCAGGAGCTGAAGCAGAAACAGGAGCAGAACAGGAGCAGGGCAATTGAAACGTAAATAAAGGCGTTTTGGATCAACAGTCAAATTGGTCGTTCAGTGCCTAAATGTTGATGTATGGTTAGCATAAATGTGCGAGTATCTCAATATTGTGACTGGTATCTACACATTTAACGTACATTGTGGTGGGAAAAGATAAATATTGCATAACCGCAGAATCAGCACAGTTTCGGGAAAGAACTTTTTTAAATTACCACTTAAAAAACATAAAAAAAATTTTTATTTTTAAATTTATGTAGATAATTATTATGTGATGACTAAGTTAATTACTATTAGGAAAATCGTATTATACAGCTATACTATATCTAGTAATTATTGACATTTTCATTAAAGATTATGTTACCATTTATGAAAAAATCTGAAGTACGTTAAGTTGTAAGATAAACCTAACTTATTTAGGAATTTTTGCCCAATTAAATATTAAATATTAGGAATATTGAATATTCTCCTGATGAGGGCAAAAACGAATTTGCCGAAATGCGTATAGAAATATACTAAAAATATTAACGCTCGAAATAAATGTTAACAAAACTGAATTTAAAGTAATTTTTGTGTTAATTTTTAAATTTTTATTTTCATTTTAAATTAATTTTGTATATGTACATACATATCTTTTTTAAATTTCAGCATTTACCGAAACATTGAAATCCCAAATGGAACTGCTTCCATTTTTACTACTGTCGCCAAATAAATTCAAACTAACTCAGGTAAAATATTTCAAATAAATTGAAATAAAATAAACTGAAATTCCATGTGTGCACTTCAAATATGTGTACTTCACTTCTTACATGCAACACACCAGCAGGAACACCAGCAGGAACAGCAGCAGGAGCACCAGCAGAACTGGCACAGAAGTCCTTGCTAATATGATGTATTCCAGGAGCACAATGGTTCACGTACTCGAGCAAGAGTAAATTTAATGAATTTATAATAATTTACTAGAGTCTGTGTGCAACAGTTGCTTATGCAAGCAATCAAGTATCAAGTAACTTCAACAGAATTGCTGTTATATGTAGTCCTCCAGTCGAGATTCTGTTAACTTTAAACTTAAATCTAATAGAAAATATAAGTTGGTTCTTCTTAATCAATTCAAGTTTTTTTCATAAATAAATAAATTGATTTCAATTATAGGAGGTTATAAGAATAGGAGGTGATTAAAATAGGAATTAAAAAAATTTCGAATTCAAAAGTGTTATTTTTAATTAAAGCATCTTTTTTGTGTTGGTCAAACACCGGTTTCTGAGACTACCAAACTTTTAACATATGTGGTCTATAGGTTTAATTTTGTCCATATATAATTTTTACACAACAAGAGTTAAGACTCTCTTTCTGTGTAGGGTTTAGAATGTTTCCGATGTCAGATAGGCCTGCCATTAAAGTCAACAATAA
Organism: Teleopsis dalmanni; assembly: GCF_002237135.1. Classification (NCBI taxonomy): domain Eukaryota; kingdom Metazoa; phylum Arthropoda; class Insecta; order Diptera; family Diopsidae; genus Teleopsis; species Teleopsis dalmanni. The sequence goes on from NC_051848.1 coordinate 7,779,510, forward strand.
TCCACTGAGAAACAACTTACTGCTTTGGAGTGAAACTGACAGGAAATGGTGTCAGACAAGCCTTTCGGTATCAGACAGACCTGCCATTGAAGTCAACAATAATCCACTAAGAAACAACTTACTGCTTTGGAGTGAAACTGACAAATGGGTTTTACTTGTGACACCAACGTGTCTACCTAATACTACAATATTCAGGTGCCCATAACTACGATTGTCCTAGATATTGGGTTAACTTTGCAAGGGAGTGTCGTGGTGGCTGCGGTTAACATCTAAAGACCGCATTGAAAAGGTTTGCATTTATGCTTTTACGCTATATGGAATTGCATTTTCTCAAGCGGTTACTGTGACTTAAAGAACTGTTTTGTTCTTCAACAAGGAAGAAATTATATCTGAACATATAAATTCAATTGCGACCGGCATAATTTTTTTCAATAAGCTATTTATTTTGGTACGTATGTTTAAAAAGGCAGGTAAAGTAAATAGTTTACGCTAATACAAATGTAATGAAAAAAGAAAAAGCTAGACGGACTGACAGACGTACATATATCATTGATAATATTTATCTTGTCTAATGGATCTAGAAATGAAATTCATGTACTTTATAGGATCGCATGCAATTACTTTGATAAACTTTTACTTGAAAAACTAATAATTAAAAACTACTTGTTTAAGTCAGTAATATAAAAAATGTATATCAGTATTTCTTAGTAAACATTAAAGTATATTTGAATTCAGAAAATTTCGAATAACATAAATAAACAAAATTATAATTTACATATAAATTTTACTACAAAACTTTAGGCCTTTCATCAAACATCATTTTTAAAGAAATTTCTAAATCATGTCATCCGGAGGCTTCTACAAATTAGAGAAACTATATAACAAACAGTGTGTACCACAAGCAGTTCCATTGAAACCTGCCGCCGCAGCAAGATACCGGAACGCCCTACTGGAAAGAACTACTGGAACAAACCTACCACAAACACCGTTGCAATACTTACTAGGATACCATAAAAATAGCACTATAAAATCATCATATGTAACTCGTGGATTTAGTGACACCTCAAGGGTTCAACATTTTAAGGATCTAAATCGTTATTTTCGCTAACAAATTTTTTTGTAAGGTTTGGACTTAAGAATGATTGTGTATAGTATATCGTTAGAACCACCTTTTTTCTTAAAAATCCTAATCTTGTATGAGAGTGCTGGCATTTAGGTGAATTGCTAAATCCTAACGTTGCATGAGAGTACTGCCATTTAGGTGAATTGCTGAATTCTGACCTTATATGAGAGTATTGGCGTTTATGCGAATTGCTGAATCGTAACCTTATATGAGAGTACTGGCGTTTATGTGAATTGCTGAATCCTAATCTAATATGTGAGTACTGCCATTTATGTGAATTGCTTAAACCTAACCTTGTATGAGAGTACTGCCATTTATGTGGATAGCTATATCCTAACGTTGCATGAAAGTACTGGCATTTAAGTGAATTGCTGAATTCTGACCTTATATGAGAGTACTGGCGTTTATGTGAATTGTTGAATCCTAACTTTATATGAGAGTATTTATATGAGAGTGAATTGCTGAATCCTAACTTTATATGAGAGTACTGCCATTTATGTGAATTGCTATATCCTAACGTTGCATGAGAGTACTGCCATTTAGGTGAATTGCTGAATTCTGACCTTATATGAGAGTACTGGCGTTTATGTAAATTGCTGAATTCTGACCTCATATGAGAGTACTGGCGTTTATGTGAATTGCTGAATCGTAACCTTGTATGAGAGTACTGCCATTTATGTGAATTGCTATATCCTAACGTTGCATGAGAGTACTGCCATTTAGGTGAATTGCTAAATTCTGACCTTATATGAGAGTACTGGCATTTATGTGAATTGCTGAATCCTAACCTTGTATGAGAGTACTGGCATTTATGTGAATTGCTAAATCCTGACGTTGCATGAGAATAATGCCACTTAGGTGAATTGCTATATCTTAACCTCATACGGAAGTACTGGTATTAATGTGAATTGGTAAGCCAATATTACTTGGCAACGAGTAAAGGACATCCTAAACAATTATTCCATGAAAAGCATTAAATAGTAAACATTTTGGCGAAGACAGAAGGCTCTTGTTACATAAATCGATTCTTCCATAGAAGTTCGAAAATTTGAAGACGCAAACAAATTAAGTGCACCCTAGACCTGGCTTCAATAACGGGCACATAGCGTCTTTTTCTAGAATTGCAGATGGATGAAAAACACGAATGATATGTTTTACAATTTCTTTTCTTTAAAAATTTTGGTATATCTAAATTTGCAGTTTTTTTAACAATACTATTCGTAAATCGCATATTAACAATAAATTATGGTACTTTATATATAATTCTGTTAAAACATGCATTAATAAGTGCATAACTTTAAAAGAATTATATATAATGTTATCATTCTTACACATAAAAATTGTTTGCTTTTGTATTTTGGATTGCATTTGGTCAATATAAAAGTACAGTTATTTCAGTAACATTTCAAATGTCTTTCTAACACAAAATTTAATATAAGTATATAATACTGCTGTTAAATTAGTATGTAGATATAAGAATCAAATTTGATGTTAGGTTAGGTTAGGTCATACCGGCGATCCCTGGTGAATCCACTTAGACCTATTGACCCATGGTGTTATCGCATATATAGGAAAAACTCAGGGTTTAAAACCACCTAGAACCTTTGGCGAAGTCTATTTAGTGTCAGGTCTTATAATTGATTAAGATCTTCAAGACAGAGGGCTCCTAAAGTGTTTAGTCGCCGCCGTATATGAGTTGCGTAAAAACGTAGTAGATGAGAGACGCTCTCATTCTCTTCTCCACAGCTGCCACCAAATCTTCTAGCATGGTAGTTTATACTGACCTGTAAGTAAACCTACCGAAACACCGATATCTCTACGGGGTATCTCAATGAGAATTTTGGATTGCCTTTTATCGGAACGTGACCAGATTGCATACAGATGCCTACATATCATTGAGTCTTCCAATCTTTTTTTAAAAATTTCAGCACAGAAAGAACTCAGTAACAGTTTACGTGATATTAGCGATATGCGCAGATTACTTAGGTGTTTCGAGTGAGGTCCTGAAGCATCTTGTTGCAGGAACCGAAAATAACAGTTATTTCAAATTTTTTTATGGAAAAAAGCAGCAACAAAAAGTTGTCTAAACTCATGTTTAAATATATAGTTATCATTTTAACAACTTTTATCATTAATAAAATGCATGCTTTTTGTATATGAACATTTTCAAATAAAATTCATAAAATAATAATTAAATTTGCTTCATATTTTATTCCTCAAAAATAATTATTTTGTGTGCCTTTTATTTTTTTCGCGCAGAAATAACTCTTAAATTTCTGCTTTTTTTTAAAACGCACAAGTAACTGTTATTTTCGCTTTATAAATATAAAAATCATGAATAAATGCCGCTGGCCTGCCGAATATTTTTGAAACGAAAATATAAAATGCATTTCTCATACAAGGTAGCTGTTTTTGTAATTCCATACTTTGGCATACTTTGATGTACTGGCATTGGTAATTTTATTAGTTCTTAGAAATGCTTTGCTTTTATCTTTTGTTGTTTAGGAAATTTCGCATAAGGCAATTTTCTTTATCGCCTTAAAAATATGCGTGTGGGATTAATTTGAAAATTCAAATCAAAACTTGCGATGACATAAAAGTAAATTTTTTCGTATACACACTCTATTATAAAATATATCTCTGCCTAAAATAAAACAGAACGATCAGAATGGAACCTTATATAGCGAGAGTTTTTATCTTTAATCTAATCTTACTTTTCGCTATAAAATTTCAACCGTTCGCAAGTTACGTTTCATATTAACAACTTGAAAACGATGCGTGCACCCTGGTGTATAGTTTATTTTATTGAAAATATTTTTTTTAGAAATACTGAAATGTATCTGAAATATGTAGAATAATTTAAAAATATTAAATCATTAATTTTTAGAGATATTATTTTTAATAATTATGTTTAAGTATCTCATGCGTAGTTATTTGCATTACTTATTTAGCATTTTGTAAATTTTAATTCATATAATATATAAAAGAATACTTATAAATAATTACAAATTAATTTATTCATTTAATGTTAATGTCACATTGTAATTATAAATTATTTAATAAGTTTTTTTTTTTAAAACAAATAACTTGATTGATAAGAGAGCTATTGTAATTAACGTTTATCCACTGTAGTGCGATTATTGAGCTTAATTTAATTTCATTGTTTTGAGTGTAGATTTAAATACAGAAATATTAAGTGACACTTAAGAAATAATCAAATTTATATAAAATACTCACATACTGTATATTTCAACTCTGCTGTAGCCGGTCTCTGGCCCGGTTGAAACAGGAGGAGGGAACGCGACCACCTAGTCTAAATGGCTTTTGGAATATCATAGCGTCTCAGAAAGTAAGTGAGAACACATAACTCTTCTAGAACTCTTAATGAAAAAAAGTAACCATAATCTTTAAACTCATTACTCATCGACTAATCTTTATATACATATATTCGTAATAAACAATATCAAAGCGGAACTATATCCCCACGGGGTGATTGGTTCACAGCTTATCACTCTGCTTAATACTTAATTGATCACATTTTCTGGTATATTTAAAAGTGCTGCGGTAGCACTTTTTACAATTTACTGGAAAAAGTATATAAATGCAGGCGTGTGTCATATCTAAATCGAATTTGAAGAATTATTTTTAATATAATTATTGCATTTTGTTGTAGATCAATACCCTTTCCATCCTTGGTGTGAAAAATCAAAAAATTTAGAAGTGTTTTTATGGATATATTAGATGGGTTATGAGTTGTATAGAAAGTATCAGTAAAGATATTTTATATATTGTCGAACTGTAAAAACTCAATTCTAATTTAAACTTAAAAAATATCATGTATGTAATACTGGAATTATTTACTTAGATATTATATTATATATATATGTCGGAGGAGGCTTATCGTATGCCATTGCCGTGGTGTCAGTAAATTCGCGTACACGACTTATCCTTTCAACTTTTCCGTGTTCTCTCTACATTAACTAACTGAACACGACTGCGCTGTTGTCTCCACGTTTTTACATACCTTGACAGAACTGTGCTGCCAAGTCATGAACTATTCTCCAAGACAATAATGCTAATTATCAATTCTTAACCAGCGCCCTCTAGCAGTGCATAGCGACTATACTCAAACTCAAAGAGTAGTTTACACCAAAGCGTCGACACGGCCATTCTGACTTTAACACGTCCTCGTGTAACTTTCAACTACCAAAGTTTAATCTATCATACAACTTTATCGTCGTTTCTTTTTACAAAGTTTACAGTTTAATTTTTATTTTCTTACAAGCTATAACACATTTCGAATTATTTTTATCTAGTCTTTTCTTCTTATAGCAATTTTACATTTACATTTTATCCCTTTTCTTGGGAAATCATCTTTATTTCCCTTTATTACAAGACTTTATACCTAAGTTTCTAGCTGATGGCTTCCTACAGAATGTAACATAAATAAGATTGTTCGACTAAATTTTCATGTTCTAGTTCTAGCCATTGGCATCGCCGCCTTTCAATCACATTCATCACAAATCATATTCATTCATTCATTCGTTATACAAGTTTCGTTTCACAATTCGAATACCATTCCGTCACCACCCAAGTTTCCACTACACCACCAAGCACCCCACACGCCATGATCAAAACCTGAGTTTTGCACTTGTGCTTGTACTATGATGCGTGTAGAACTTGTTACTTAGTATTTCTCTACTTCGCTAGCGTCTATCTCAACGCTTTCCACATTTTCGATATTAACGTCTATTTCAACGTCTCCATCATCTTCAATGTTAACGTCTATTTCAACGTTTTCTACATTTTTGATATTAACGTCTGTTTCAACGTCTCCATCATCTTTAATATTAACGTCTATTTCAACGTTTTCTACATTTTTGATATTAACGTCTGTTTCAACGTCTCCATCATTTTCATTCCTAACGTCTGTTTCAACGTTTTCATCATTTTCATTCACGCATGAATTTTTATTATTCATGTCCAGATCATCAAAAACCTGCCCATTTGGCAACTTTCTTACATACTCATGCGGATACTTATACAACCTATTTGTAGACAGCGACTTCAAGGTATACCTATCTCCATCTAACTGCTCTATAACCACGAATGGTCCTTTAAACTTAGTATCCAACTTAGTTTGATTTCTCTCTTCATTCTTAAGTAAAACAAAGTCGCCTACTTTGTGCTTAACAACCTTTGCCCTGTTTCTATTAAATCTTGACTCGTCGTAATAAGCTGCACTTATCATATTTTTACTAGCCTGAGCTCTGACCTTACGAATATCAACTTCACTCTCCGTATCGGCTGGAGAAACTAGGCCCATCGGCCGCGCCTCCTTACCAATCAACATCTCTAAGGGACTTGCTTTGGTAACACGATTCATTGTACAATTTAAAGCTAGTTGTACCTCACCTAAAGCATCTTGCCATGTTTGCTGACCCGTTTCAACAGCAGACAATAAACTTTTTAATGTGCTCATGACACGTTCAACTTGACCGTTTGCGCGGCTCGCTCCTGTTGCAATCAAATGAAAGTCTATTTTCTGCGAAGAGCAAAATTCACGGAAAGCCTTGCCGGCAAAGCACCTTCCTTGATCGGCTATTATACGATTAGGTACCCCAAACAGAGCTATTGACGATTTCAAAGCATTTATACAGCTTTCTGAATTGATTTTAAGAGTATGATGTAAGAAAACATATTTAGTGAAAGCATCTATTTGAACAATAACGTATTCTTTGAGGTCACTCTTACCACTTAACTTTCCGGTTATATCAATGTGAACAGTATGCCAAGGTATATTGACCTTGGGAATAGGATGTAATCTAATTTGAACTTTACCCGAAAGAGGTTTCACCAATTTACACGTCATACAATTTTCTACAAACTTTCTGACATACTTTGACATGTCGTCAAACCAGTAATGTTCATAAACCTTATCAAGTGTTTTCTCCCATCCTAAATGCATAATAGACTCATGTACCTGATTAATCACTGACCATCTGAAGGAGCGCGGTACAATTGGTAAGCATCGTGTTTTACCATTCCTTTGTATTTTACGATAAAGTACACCTGCCCTCAATTCATATGATTTTGCCAGATTCTCACAAATATCACCTGTATTTAATCTAGAAAAAATATTACAAAGATCTGGATCCTGTTCCTGTTTAGCAAGAAGCCAGTTATTCGAAATTTCAGCTAAATTAATTCGTTTTTCGGGGATTTTATTAGTAACCAAATTTGGTTCCGAAGGGAGAGGATTTCTTGATAGAAAGTCTACATGAGCCATACGCTTCCCTTCTCTATACTGAATGTTGAAATTAAGTGATTGTAAATATGACCACCAACGGTGTACCCTAGGTGTTAGATTAATCTTAGTAAAAGAAGTAAAAGGAATTGCAATCTGTAACCACTAAGAACTCTCGACCTTGGAGATAATGTCGAAAATGCTTTACAGAGTTTACCACTGCCAATGTCTCTAACTCATATGAGTGATATCTTGACTCCGCTGGCGAAGTTCTCCTACTTAAATATTCCACCACATGGGGTTTACTCATTAGACTGGCATATGGAGAACAACCAAGTCTAATAATATTACTTTCTATTAAATCTTTTATTTTGCCACTAAATACATCTCTTTCAACTGGGCTGAGTATATATGGACGCCTTTGAACAGTTTTTTCGACTAGACAAATTTTAATTTCGCCAGTGAAAACGCGTGTTCGTGGAATTCGTTCGATAAATACCTGAGAATAATTTTGTAACAAAGTAATTAATTCATCTTTGTCATCACCAACCAGTTCAGTATCAACATCACAAATTTTCACACAATGTTCAGAAATAGAACATACATTAACCGTCTTAGTTTTAACGATTTCAAATTTGTCTGAGTCAACAACAACATTAAAATCCTGACTCAGCCTCTACAATTCTATGAACTATCTTCCATATTTACTTATTATCATGAATTTTTGTGTCACAAATTTATGTTATGATTCATACTTATCTTGCTGAACCACCCCTCTATATTACTGTCCAGTTTAATTACACTCATCTTCCCACAGCTCCCAGCATTCTATTCCACCCGCTATAGGACTAAAATAACGCCAACTATTCCTCTTGCGTCTTCCCGTTCACATTATTACATCATAAACTTCACTTCCTTACATTGTTGTTATGTGTTGTTATTATCCATCCTCGTTGCTATTCTTATGCATGTATAATTTGCATTTTATTCCATATGTTTTTATTTCTATTTGAGGCACTGCCGTCTAAGGCTTTACTCAACGCCATAACTAGAACACTTCCTTCTAAAGGGTTTTCACTTAATATAATATCAGCGGTTGTGTACCATGCTGACACATCAGCGCTACGGCAATCTGGATTGAATTTCGGCAAAGTAACATTTGTGCTATTCTGAGAATTCGCACCCGATGACTGCATAACTTTTATTAACTCACTAAAATTTTCGTTTTGTTTTATTTTTATTTTGAAGTTGGTAATTGTGAGTTAGAATCCCACTTCTGATGTCGGCGGTGGCTTATCGTATGCCATTGCCGTGGTGTCAGTAAATTCGCGTACACGACTTATCCTTTCAACTTTTCCGTGTTCTCTCTACATTAACTAACTGAACACGACTGCGCTGTTGTCTCCACGTTTTTACATACCTTGACAGAACTGTGCTGCCAAGTCATGAACTATTCTCCAAGACAATAATGCTAATTATCAATTCTTAACCAGCGCCCTCTAGCAGTGCATAGCGACTATACTCAAACTCAAAGAGTAGTTTACACCAAAGCGTCGACATATATATCTATTTATATCTGTTTATATCTGTTTATATCCCTTTGTACTTTACTGTTATTTTACAATCAATGAAAAGACTATGGAAAATGTTACTTTTTTGTGAAAAGTTTTCAATTACTAATTTTTTTCTTATTATGCCCCCCTTATTCCATACTTAAGTGTATGTATTAAGGACTTTTAAGTGCAAAATATAATTCTGAAGGTTTTTTGTGCTACACTTTTTCACTTTTTCACTTTCTACGCCTTATAGTGCCAAAATTAGCTTAAAACCAATTTTGAAAAGTGCTTCTGTGTGGTAGAACTGAAAATTCACTGTAAATTACTCTATTAAATTGCTTTTTTTCATTTTTCACCCAAGTTTAAGAAAGAAAAGGTATTGTAATTTGCAGTGCTTTTATTTTTATTTCCTGGAATTTGGAAAAGAACAGAAATGATTAAAATTTGTTGAGTTTTTTTTTGGATTTCGGAAGAAAAATAATTTTGATGAAGTAAATAAGCAAATAGAAAATATGCAGTTTGTTTACTTATAAATAAAATCTGATTTTGTCACAGTATAAAAGATGTTACTTTAAGGGTTTCCTTTGATAATTGAATTTAGTTTGTTATATGTAAATAAATTTTTTTTATTTTTCGCCTATATTTCGACTCCCCAGTAAGACCTAGAGTACAAGCACAAATAGCGAAAAGAAAATTAATGCCAAGGTATACATCATAATTGCTTATCATATTTGTATTAATTAAACATAAAAATTGTTAATAGATGGCATTAGTATACTTTTTCTGAATAATTTTAATTTTTTTTTTTAATTTATAACTCATCTGAAGAGAGATATAAATTGATTACCAAATAACAAAACTACAGGTTCGCGATATAACAGTCCAGAAATTCTTTCAAAATTCAAGTAGATGTGATGGACAAGTCTTTAACATTCCCTAATGAACTAAGGTAAAGAACAACTTTACTTTATATGGAACCCAAGGGTTTGTACAACAAAAACACAACAACAGAATTGACTGTTTTGATAATTGAGAAACTCAACTTCAATTAATTGGACGTGAATTATTCTGTACTCCAAAAAGAGAGCATTTAATAGACAAACTAAGATACTGGAAAATTTTTAAATTGAAAACTACTAAATGAACTGTAAATGTTAAAAACTGGCTTAAAGATTTATAAACCCATCTAAAGCAGTCTGCAATAGACTCGTTACGCTGAGTAGAGAGGACATCAAAATACTCAGTGGACTTCTGGACGGGATCTATTAAACAACCATTTTAATAAAATAAGGCTTTAAACAGCTGAATGCAGTAATGCTCTTAACTGAGTAGCAGCTAACTTGTTCATCTCACAATATTGAACCGTCAAAGGTTTTTAATCTTTCACCAAGGATAGCACAATAGACCACTTGACACACTCGCGGTGTATATAAAAGCTATTTATTTTTAATTTTAGCCATTATGATTTCTTTATATAATTATTAGGTTATATCCTTGAAAGACAAATGCAGGAAGTTTTCATTTTTCATGCTTCTTCATCTTTTGTTAAGTGTATATCCCATATATTATGTCACTTTATAAATTTGTAGCATTACGTATGGATATATGAAATCAGTACGAACAAACCCATATGATTTTCATGAAGTAACAATATTTCAAATCTTTATATTATTTTGAGTCAGTCTCGTAATTTACAGGAGCTATCACTAGTATTTACGACCTAGTTCATATGTATACATTAAAAGACAATCATTGTTAATAAATTAATTAACCCTATTTATTGCATGTATATGCTTATACGTTCATTAATAAATATAAAAGAGTTTCGCAAGAAGGGATAAGACTCATAAAGGCACATTATGAGGACTCTTAATATAATGAAGGCCTCTTCATAAAAATCTCTAACTGAGCATCTCTCTAAGTTTTGGAATATGTTACGTTTGTCAGTTATTAGCGACCTGTTTTTTATTATCAACGATTATATTCTCCAAGAAACGGTGGAAGATGTCGATTATGCTGATGATGTCTATTTACCGTTTTTCCTAATAACGACGAGAAGGACAAACTAAACGATTTGGTTCAAGAAACAACTAAGCATGGTCATACTGCAAAATATAGATAAAACTTATTGAAAATTGATGTCAGTAGTGTCTGATGACCTCATAATAAAGAATTAACGCGTTAAATTGACAGATTCATTTTCATATTTCAGCAGTATAATAGCTAAAGACGTTGCCTTCAAAACAGACATAAAAGCCGGATTAATTAAAGCTGCTTTTGGTTTTGCGTAAATCAGAAATATCGAGAACTCTAACAAATGTTACGTGTTATAGTATGGCCTCTCAGAACAATGTTTTACAGAAACCCTAAGATTGATAATGATATATACGCATGTATTTGAATATCAAATACATAAGTTCGAATATCTTAAATATTTTTAAAGAAATATATTTATGCCTTATAATTATTAGAATTCGATTAAGATAATAATAGTGGTTACATAAATAATTACTGAATTATCTATAATTATATTATTACACTCAATTAATATTACTATTAAGGTTTATTAAGTTTTAAGCTTGCAACCTGTAAACAACTTAACGTGATTGGAAGCTCCCAAATAGTGATAAATTTGTGGATGTATAGTGAGCTGCAGCTAGGATGTATCCCACTCTGTTTTGTACTCCATTCAATACAATAGATACTTCATAGATGTTGTTGGCTTTAGAGTCCTTATGCACTTACGCACTCGTGTTTATACATTCGTTCTTAGCAAGAAGTGGTTAGTTACAAATTCAATTTGTTGTTTAACTATTGGTTGTAATTTGCAGTATGCCTGGTATGGAAGCGTGTACTGACGCAACAATTCCATTTAATATCATTAAATCAAGCAAATGTTAATGTGCAGGTACAGCACTAAAAGGATGATATAGTTATTCAATAGTGACGCGCAAAGGTAATCAGAACTTGAGTAGATTTTATCTAGCGTTCGTTGTTTATAAGTCAGAGTAAAGCGTTTGCCTTCCTTTATTAGAAAGCATTAAGAGCATTACATTTGATCGAAATGTATGTAAATAGAATTGTTCACTTGGCTACAAAACATACATATGTATTATAGATAGTTACGTATACGATTGGTATGATACAAGTAAAAGATATTGTGAAAGATATTTAAAATTCAGAACGTGTGTTAAATATTTGCAATTTCAACTACATCAGCTAGTAGTTGTCCAAATATTTTTGTTCCGATCTTTTATGTCTATTATGAGAGATACCATCTTTTAACAATTAAGATGACCTTCAGTAAAAATGTTCAGTTTGTCACTCGAATTTAATACCATAGACTAGACATTCGTTAAACTAGTAAGTTGAGTATTTCTTATACACTATATCCATGCTAACATTGTGTGAAAAGCATTTTGAGATGATCGCTCGTCCTGCTATTGTGAAATAAACAG